>NC_053392.1:6560768-6860768 GCF_905171765.1 Bufo bufo | reverse complement strand
GGCAGTGCTCTTCTCTGCTCTCACAGCTCGGCCATTAGTGGAGGTCCGCTCCTCTCTGCAGTCTGTGGTCTCCTACTCCATCTCTCTGTTGGGAGCAGTGCTCTTCTCTGCTCTCATAGCTCAGCCATTAGTGTGAGGTCCGATCCTCTCTCTGCAGTCGGTGGTCTCCTCCTCCATCTCTCTGTTGGG
This sequence comes from Bufo bufo, assembly GCF_905171765.1. Lineage (NCBI taxonomy): Eukaryota > Metazoa > Chordata > Amphibia > Anura > Bufonidae > Bufo > Bufo bufo. The sequence goes on along the minus strand of NC_053392.1, from coordinate 6,860,579 downwards.
GACAGTGCTCTTCTCCGCTCTCATAGCTCGGCCATTATTTGATGTCCGTTCCTCTCTCTGCAATCGGTGGTCTCCATCTCTCTGCTCTCACAGCTCGGCCATTAGTGGAGGTCCGCTCCGCTCTGCTGTCGGTGGTCTACTCCTCCATCTCTCTGTTGGGGACAGTGCTCTTCTCCGCTCTCACAGCTCGGCCATTAGTGGAGGTCCGCTCCTCTCTCGGCAGTCGGTGGTCTCCTCCTCCATCTCTCTGTTGGGGGCAGTGCTCTTCTCCGCTCTCACAGCTCAGCCATTAGTGGAGGTCCGCTCCTCTCTGCAGTCGGTGGTCTCCTCCATCTCTCTATTGGGGCAGTGCTCTTCTCCGCTCTCATAGCTCGGCCATTAGTGGAGGTCCGCTCCTCTCTCTGCAGTCGGTTGTCTACTCCTCCATCTCTCTTTTGACGGCAGTGCTCTTCTCTGCTCTCACAGCTCGGCCATTAGTGGAGGTCCGCTCCTCTCTTTGCAGTCGGTGGTCTCCTCCTCCATCTCTCTGTTGGGGACAGTGCTCTTCTCCGCTCTCACATCTCGGACATTAGTGGAGGTCAGCTCCTCTCTCTGCAGTCGGTGTTCTCCTCCTCCATCTCTCTGTTGGGGGCAGTGCTCTTCTCCGCTCTCACAGCTCAGCCATTAGTGGAGTTCCGCTCCTGTCTCTGCAATCGGTGGTCTCCTCCTCCATCTCTCTGTTGGGGGCAGTGCTATTCTCTGCTCTCACAGCTCAGACATTAGTCGAGGTCCGCAACTCTCTCTGCAGTCGGTGGTCTCGTCCTCCATCTCTCTGTTGGGGCAGTGCTCTTCTCCGCTCTCACAGCTCGGCCATTAGTGGAGGTCCGCTCCTCTCTCTGCAGTCGGTGGTCTCCTCCTCCATCTCTCTGTTGGGGCAGTGCTCTTCTCAGCTCTCACAGCTCGGCCATTAGTGGAGGTCCGCTCCTCTCTCTGCAGTCGGTGGTCTCCTCCATCTCTCTATTGGGGCAGTGCTCTTCTCCGCTCTCATAGCTCGGCCATTAGTGGAGGTCCGCTCCTCTCTGCTGTCGGTGGTCTACTCCTCCATCTCTCTGTTGGGGGCAGTGCTCTTCTCCGCTCTCACAGCTCGGCCATTAGTGGAGGTCCGCTCCTCTCTTGCAGTCGGTGGTCTCCTCCTCCATCTCTCTGTTGGAGGCAGTGCTCTTCTCAGCTCTCACAGCTCAGCCATTAGTGGAGGTCCGCTCCTCTCTGCAGTCGGTGGTCTCCTCCTCCATCTCTCTGTTGGGGCAGTGCTCTTCTCCGCTCTCACAGCTCGGCCATTAGTGAGGTCCGCTCCTCTCTGCAGTCAGTGGTCTCCTACTCCATCTCTCTGTTGGGGCAGTGCTCTTCTCTCTCTCACAGCTCGGCCATTATTTGATGTCCGCTCCTCTCTCTGCAATCGAGTGGTCCTCCATCTGTCTGCTCTCACAGCTCGGCCATTAGTGGAGGTCCGCTCCGCTCTGCCTTCTCCGTTCTCACATCTCGGCCATTAGTGGAGGTCCCCTCCTCTCTGCAGTCGGTGGTCTCCTCCTCCATCTCTCTGTTGGGGGCAGTGCTCTTCTCCGCTCTCACAGCTCAGCCATTAGTGGAGGTCCGCTCCTCTCTGCAGTCGGTGGTCTCCTCCATCTCTCTATTGGGGCAGTGCTCTTCTCCGCTCTCATAGCTCGGCCATTAGTGGAGGTCCGCTCCTCTCTCTGCAGTCGGTTGTCTACTCCTCCATCTCTCTTTTGACGGCAGTGCTCTTCTCTGCTCTCACAGCTCTGCTATTAGTGGAGGTCCGCTCCTCTCTATGCAGTCGGTGGTCTCCTCCTCCATCTCTCTGTTGGGGACAGTGCTCTTCTCCGCTCTCACATCTCGGACATTAGTGGAGGTCAGCTCCTCTCTCTGCAGTCGGTGTTCTCCTCCTCCATCTCTCTGTTGGGGGCAGTGCTCTTCTCCGCTCTCACAGCTCAGCCATTAGTGGAGGTCCGCTCCTATCTCTGCAGTCGGTGGTCTCCTCCTCCATCTCTCTGTTGGGGGCAGTGCTCTTCTCCGCTCTCACAGCTCGACCATTAGTGGAGGTCCGCTCCTCTCTGCAGTCTGTGGTCTCCTACTCCATCTCTCTGTTGGGAGCAGTGCTCTTCTCTGCTCTCACAGCTCAGCCATTAGTGTGAGGTCCGATCCTCTCTCTGCAGTCGGTGGTCTCCTCCTCCATCTCTCTGTTGGGGACAGTGCTCTTCTCCGCTCTCATAGCTCGGCCATTATTTGATGTCCGTTCCTCTCTCTGCAATCGGTGGTCTCCATCTCTCTGCTCTCACAGCTCGGCCATTAGTGGAGGTCCGCTCCGCTCTGATGTCGGTGGTCTACTCCTCCATCTCTCTGTTGGGGACAGTGCTCTTCTCCGCTCTCACAGCTCGGCCATTAGTGGAGGTCTGCTCCTCTCTCGGCAGTCGGTGGTCTCCTCCTCCATCTCTCTGTTGGGGGCAGTGCTCTTCTCCGCTCTCACAGCTCAGCCATTAGTGGAGGTCCGCTCCTCTCTGCAGTCGGTGGTCTCCTCCATCTCTCTATTGGGGCAGTGCTCTTCTCCGCTCTCATAGCTCGGCCATTAGTGGAGGTCCGCTCCTCTCTCTGCAGTCGGTTGTCTACTCCTCCATCTCTCTTTTGACGGCAGTGCTCTTCTCTGCTCTCACAGCTCTTCCATTAGTGGAGGTCCGCTCCTCTCTATGCAGTCGGTGGTCTCCTCCTCCATCTCTCTGTTGGGGACAGTGCTCTTCTCAGCTCTCACATCTCGGACATTAGTGGAGGTCCGCTCCTCTCTCTGCAGTCGGTGGTCTCCTCCTCCATCTCTCTGTTGGGGGCAGTGCTCTTCTCCGCTCTTACAGCTCAGCCATTAGTGAAGGTCCGCTCCTCTCTGCAGTCGGTGGTCTCCTCCATCTCTCTATTGGGGCAGTGCTCTTCTCCGCTCTCATAGCTCGGCCATTAGTGGAGGTCCGCTCCTCTCTCTGCAGTCGGTTGTCTACTCCTCCATCTCTCTTTTGACGGCAGTGCTCTTCTCTGCTCTCACAGCTCGGCCATTAGTGGAGGTCCGCTCCTCTCTATGCAGTCGGTGGTCTCCTCCTCCATCTCTCTGTTGGGGACAGTGCTCTTCTCCGCTCTCACATCTCGGCCATTAGTGGAGGTCCGCTCCTCTCTCTGCAGTCGGTGGTCTACTCCTCCATCTCTCTGTTGGGGGCAGTGCTCTTCTCCGCTCTCACAGCTCAGCCATTAGTGGAGGTCCGCTCCTGTCTCTGCAGTCGGTGGTCTCCTCCTCCATCTCTCTGTTGGGGGCAGTGCTCTTCTCCGCTCTCACAGCTCGGCCATTAGTGGAGGTCCACTCCTCCCTGCAGTCTGTGGTCTCCTACTCCATCTCTCTGTTGGGAGCAGTGCTCTTCTCTGCTCTCACAGCTCAGCCATTAGTGTGAGGTCCGATCCTCTCTCTGCAGTCGGTGGTCTCCTCCTCCATCTCTCTGTTGGGGACAGTGCTCTTCTCCGCTCTCATAGCTCGGCCATTATTTGATGTCCGCTCCTCTCTCTGCAATCGGTGGTCTCCATCTGTCTGCTCTCACAGCTCGGCCATTAGTGGAGGTCCGCTCCGCTCTGCTGTCGGTGGTCTACTCCTCCATCTCTCTGTTGGGGACAGTGCTCTTCTCCGCTCTCACAGCTCGGCCATTAGTGGAGGTCCGCTCCTCTCTCTGCAGTCGGTGGTCTCCTCCTCCATCTCTCTGTTGGGGGCAGTGCTCTTCTCCGCTCTCACAGCTCAGCCATTAGTGGAGGTCCGCTCCTCTCTGCAGTCGGTGGTCTCCTCCATCTCTCTATTGGGGCAGTGCTCTTCTCCGCTCTCATAGCTCGGCCATTAGTGGAGGTCCGCTCCTCTCTCTGCAGTCGGTTGTCTACTCCTCCATCTCTCTTTTGACGGCAGTGCTCTTCTCTGCTCTCACAGCTCGGCCATTAGTGGAGGTCCGCTCCTCTCTATGCAGTCGGTGGTCTCCTCCTCCATCTCTCTGTTGGGGACAGTGCTCTTCTCCGCTCTCACATCTCGGACATTAGTGGAGGTCCGCTCCTCTCTCTGCAGTCGGTGGTCTCCTCCTCCATCTCTCTGTTGGGGGCAGTGCTCTTCTCCGCTCTCACAGCTCAGCCATTAGTGAAGGTCCGCTCCTCTCTGCAGTCGGTGGTCTCCTCCATCTCTCTATTGGGGCAGTGCTCTTCTCCGCTCTCATAGCTCGGCCATTAGTGGAGGTCCGCTCCTCTCTCTGCAGTCGGTTGTCTACTCCTCCATCTCTCTTTTGACGGCAGTGCTCTTCTCTGCTCTCACAGCTCGGCCATTAGTGGAGGTCCCCTCCTCTCTATGCAGTCGGTGGTCTCCTCCTCCATCTCTCTGTTGGGGACAGTGCTCTTCTCCGCTCTCACATCTCGGCCATTAGTGGAGGTCCGCTCCTCTCTCTGCAGTCGGTTGTCTACTCCTCCATCTCTCTTTTGACGGCAGTGCTCTTCTCTGCTCTCACAGCTCGGCCATTAGTGGAGGTCCGCTCCTCTCTATGCAGTCGGTGGTCTCCTCCTCCATCTCTCTGTTGGGGACAGTGCTCTTCTCCGCTCTCACATCTCGGCCATTAGTGGAGGTCCGCTCCTCTCTCTGCAGTCGGTGGTCTACTCCTCCATCTCTCTGTTGGGGGCAGTGCTCTTCTCCGCTCTCACAGCTCAGCCATTAGTGGAGGTCCGCTCCTGTCTCTGCAGTCGGTGGTCTCCTCCTCCATCTCTCTGTTGGGGGCAGTGCTCTTCTCCGCTCTCACAGCTCGGCCATTAGTGGAGGTCCACTCCTCCCTGCAGTCTGTGGTCTCCTACTCCATCTCTCTGTTGGGAGCAGTGCTCTTCTCTGCTCTCACAGCTCAGCCATTAGTGTGAGGTCCGATCCTCTCTCTGCAGTCGGTGGTCTCCTCCTCCATCTCTCTGTTGGGGACAGTGCTCTTCTCCGCTCTCATAGCTCGGCCATTATTTGATGTCCGCTCCTCTCTCTGCAATCGGTGGTCTCCATCTGTCTGCTCTCACAGCTCGGCCATTAGTGGAGGTCCGCTCCGCTCTGCTGTCGGTGGTCTACTCCTCCATCTCTCTGTTGGGGACAGTGCTCTTCTCCGCTCTCACAGCTCGGCCATTAGTGGAGGTCCGCTCCTCTCTCTGCAGTCGGTGGTCTCCTCCTCCATCTCTCTGTTGGGGGCAGTGCTCTTCTCCGCTCTCACAGCTCAGCCATTAGTGGAGGTCCGCTCCTCTCTGCAGTCGGTGGTCTCCTCCATCTCTCTATTGGGGCAGTGCTCTTCTCCGCTCTCATAGCTCGGCCATTAGTGGAGGTCCGCTCCTCTCTCTGCAGTCGGTTGTCTACTCCTCCATCTCTCTTTTGACGGCAGTGCTCTTCTCTGCTCTCACAGCTCGGCCATTAGTGGAGGTCCGCTCCTCTCTATGCAGTCGGTGGTCTCCTCCTCCATCTCTCTGTTGGGGACAGTGCTCTTCTCCGCTCTCACATCTCGGACATTAGTGGAGGTCCGAGACCTCTCTCTGCAGTCGGTGGTCTCCTCCTCCATCTCTCTGTTGGGGGCAGTGCTCTTCTCCGCTCTCACAGCTCAGCCATTAGTGAAGGTCCGCTCCTCTCTGCAGTCGGTGGTCTCCTCCATCTCTCTATTGGGGCAGTGCTCTTCTCCGCTCTCATAGCTCGGCCATTAGTGGAGGTCCGCTCCTCTCTCTGCAGTCGGTTGTCTACTCCTCCATCTCTCTTTTGACGGCAGTGCTCTTCTCTGCTCTCACAGCTCGGCCATTAGTGGAGGTCCCCTCCTCTCTATGCAGTCGGTGGTCTCCTCCTCCATCTCTCTGTTGGGGACAGTGCTCTTCTCCGCTCTCACATCTCGGCCATTAGTGGAGGTCCGCTCCTCTCTCTGCAGTCGGTTGTCTACTCCTCCATCTCTCTTTTGACGGCAGTGCTCTTCTCTGCTCTCACAGCTCGGCCATTAGTGGAGGTCCGCTCCTCTCTTTGCAGTCGGTGGTCTCCTCCTCCATCTCTCTGTTGGGGACAGTGCTCTTCTCCGCTCTCACATCTCGGACATTAGTGGAGGTCAGCTCCTCTCTCTGCAGTCGGTGTTCTCCTCCTCCATCTCTCTGTTGGGGGCAGTGCTCTTCTCCGCTCTCACAGCTCAGCCATTAGTGGAGGTCCGCTCCTGTCTCTGCAGTCGGTGGTCTCCTCCTCCATCTCTCTGTTGGGGGCAGTGCTATTCTCTGCTCTCACAGCTCAGACATTAGTGGAGGTCCGCAACTCTCTCTGCAGTCGGTGGTCTCCTCCTCCATCTCTCTGTTGGGGGCAGTGCTCTTCTCCGCTCTCACAGCTCGGCCATTAGTGGAGGTCCGCTCCTCTCTGCAGTCGGTGGTCTCCTCCTCCATCTCTCTGTTGGGAGCAGTGCTCTTCTCTGCTCTCACATCTCGGACATTAGTGGAGGTCAGCTCCTCTCTCTGCAGTCGGTGTTCTCCTCCTCCATCTCTCTGTTGGGGGCAGTGCTCTTCTCCGCTCTCACAGCTCAGCCATTAGTGGAGGTCCGCTCCTATCTCTGCAGTCGGTGGTCTCCTCCTCCATCTCTCTGTTGGGGGCAGTGCTCTTCTCCGCTCTCACAGCTCGACCATTAGTGGAGGTCCGCTCCTCTCTGCAGTCGGTGGTCTCCTCCTCCATCTCTCTGTTGGGGACAGTGCTCTTCTCCGCTCTCACATCTCGGACATTAGTGGAGGTCAGCTCCTCTCTCTGCAGTCGGTGTTCTCCTCCTCCATCTCTCTGTTGGGGGCAGTGCTCTTCTCCGCTCTCACAGCTCAGCCATTAGTGGAGGTCCGCTCCTATCTCTGCAGTCGGTGGTCTCCTCCTCCATCTCTCTGTTGGGGGCAGTGCTCTTCTCCGCTCTCACAGCTCGACCATTAGTGGAGGTCCGCTCCTCTCTGCAGTCTGTGGTCTCCTACTCCATCTCTCTGTTGGGAGCAGTGCTCTTCTCTGCTCTCACAGCTCAGCCATTAGTGTGAGGTCCGATCCTCTCTCTGCAGTCGGTGGTCTCCTCCTCCATCTCTCTGTTGGGGACAGTGCTCTTCTCCGCTCTCATAGCTCGGCCATTATTTGATGTCCGTTCCTCTCTCTGCAATCGGTGGTCTCCATCTCTCTGCTCTCACAGCTCGGCCATTAGTGGAGGTCCGCTCCGCTCTGCTGTCGGTGGTCTACTCCTCCATCTCTCTGTTGGGGACAGTGCTCTTCTCCGCTCTCACAGCTCGGCCATTAGTGGAGGTCCGCTCCTCTCTCGGCAGTCGGTGGTCTCCTCCTCCATCTCTCTGTTGGGGGCAGTGCTCTTCTCCGCTCTCACAGCTCAGCCATTAGTGGAGGTCCGCTCCTCTCTGCAGTCGGTGGTCTCCTCCATCTCTCTATTGGGGCAGTGCTCTTCTCCGCTCTCATAGCTCGGCCATTAGTGGAGGTCCGCTCCTCTCTCTGCAGTCGGTTGTCTACTCCTCCATCTCTCTTTTGACGGCTGTGCTCTTCTCTGCTCTCACAGCTCGGCCATTAGTGGAGGTCCGCTCCTCTCTATGCAGTCGGTGGTCTCCTCCTCCATCTCTCTGTTGGGGACAGTGCTCTTCTCAGCTCTCACATCTCGGACATTAGTGGAGGTCCGCTCCTCTCTCTGCAGTCGGTGGTCTCCTCCTCCATCTCTCTGTTGGGGGCAGTGCTCTTCTCCGCTCTCACAGCTCAGCCATTAGTGAAGGTCCGCTCCTCTCTGCAGTCGGTGGTCTCCTCCATCTCTCTATTGGGGCAGTGCTCTTCTCCGCTCTCATAGCTCGGCCATTAGTGGAGGTCCGCTCCTCTCTCTGCAGTCGGTTGTCTACTCCTCCATCTCTCTTTTGACGGCAGTGTTTTTCTCTGCTCTCACAGCTCGGCCATTAGTGGAGGTCCGCTCCTCTCTCTGCAGTCGGTGGTCTACTCCTCCATCTCTCTGTTGGGGGCAGTGCTCTTCTCCGCTCTCACAGCTCAGCCATTAGTGGAGGTCCGCTCCTGTCTCTGCAGTCGGTGGTCTCCTCCTCCATCTCTCTGTTGGGGGCAGTGCTCTTCTCCGCTCTCACAGCTCGGCCATTAGTGGAGGTCCACTCCTCTCTGCAGTCTGTGGTCTCCTACTCCATCCCTCTGTTGGGAGCAGTGCTCTTCTCTGCTCTCACAGCTCAGCCATTAGTGTGAGGTCCGATCCTCTCTCTGCAGTCGGTGGTCTCCTCCTCCATCTCTCTGTTGGGGACAGTGCTCTTCTCCGCTCTCATAGCTCGGCCATTATTTGATGTCCGCTCCTCTCTCTGCAATCGGTGGTCTCCATCTGTCTGCTCTCACAGCTCGGCCATTAGTGGAGGTCCGCTCCGCTCTGCTGTCGGTGGTCTACTCCTCCATCTCTCTGTTGGGGACAGTGCTCTTCTCCGCTCTCACAGCTCGGCCATTAGTGGAGGTCCGCTCCTCTCTCTGCAGTCGGTGGTCTCCTCCTCCATCTCTCTGTTGGGGGCAGTGCTCTTCTCCGCTCTCACAGCTCAGCCATTAGTGGAGGTCCGCTCCTCTCTGCAGTCGGTGGTCTCCTCCATCTCTCTATTGGGGCAGTGCTCTTCTCCGCTCTCATAGCTCGGCCATTAGTGGAGGTCCGCTCCTCTCTCTGCAGTCGGTTGTCTACTCCTCCATCTCTCTTTTGACGGCAGTGCTCTTCTCTGCTCTCACAGCTCGGCCATTAGTGGAGGTCCGCTCCTCTCTATGCAGTCGGTGGTCTCCTCCTCCATCTCTCTGTTGGGGACAGTGCTCTTCTCCGCTCTCACATCTCGGACATTAGTGGAGGTCCGCTTCTCTCTCTGCAGTCGGTGGTCTCCTCCTCCATCTCTCTGTTGGGGGCAGTGCTCTTCTCCGCTCTCACAGCTCAGCCATTAGTGAAGGTCCGCTCCTCTCTGCAGTCGGTGGTCTCCTCCATCTCTCTATTGGGGCAGTGCTCTTCTCCGCTCTCATAGCTCGGCCATTAGTGGAGGTCCGCTCCTCTCTCTGCAGTCGGTTGTCTACTCCTCCATCTCTCTTTTGACGGCAGTGCTCTTCTCTGCTCTCACAGCTCGGCCATTAGTGGAGGTCCCCTCCTCTCTATGCAGTCGGTGGTCTCCTCCTCCATCTCTCTGTTGGGGACAGTGCTCTTCTCCGCTCTCACATCTCGGCCATTAGTGGAGGTCCGCTCCTCTCTCTGCAGTCGGTGGTCTACTCCTCCATCTCTCTGTTGGGGGCAGTGCTCTTCTCCGCTCTCACAGCTCAGCCATTAGTGGAGGTCCGCTCCTGTCTCTGCAGTGGGTGGTCTCCTCCTCCATCTCTGTGTTGGGGGCAGTGCTCTTCTGTTCTCTCACAGCTCAGACATTAGTGGATGTCCACACCTCTCTCTGCAGTCAGTGGTCTCCTCCTCCATCTCTCTGTTGGGGGCAGTGCTCTTCTCCGCTCTCACAGCCCGGCCATTAGTGGAGATTTGCTCCTCTCTCTGCAGTCGGTGGTCTCCTCCATCTCTCTGTTGGGGGCAGTGCTCTTCTCCGCTCTCACAGCTCGGCCATTAGTGGAGGTCCGCTCCTCTCTGCAGTCGGTGGTCTCCTACTCCATCTCTCTGTTGGGAGCAGTGCTCTTCTCTGCTCTCACAGCTCGGCCATTAGTGAAGGTCCGCACCTCTCTCTGCAGTCGGTGGTCTCCTCCTCCATCTCTCTGTTGGAGGCAGTGCTCTCACAGCTCATCCATTAGTGGAGGTCCTCTCCTCTCTCTGCAGTCCATTGTCTTCTCCTCCATCTCTCTGTTGGGGGCACTAATCTTCTCCACTCTCACAGCTCGGCCATTAGTGGAGGTCCGCTCCTCTCTCTGCAGTTGGTGGTCTCCTCCTCCATCTCTCTGTTGGTGGCAATGCTCTTCTCCGCTCTCATAGCTCGGCCATTATTTGAGGTCCGCTCCTCTCTCTGCAATCGGTGGTCTCCATCTCTCTGCTCTCACAGCTCGGCCATTAGTGGAGGTCCGCTCCTCTCTGCAATCGGTGGTCTACTCCTCCATCTCTCTGTTGGGGGCAGTGCTCTTCTCCGCTCTCACAGCTCGGCCATTAGTGGAGGTCCGCTCCTCTCTCTGCAGTCGGTGGTCTCCTCCTCCATCTCTCTGTTGGGGACAGTGCTCTTCTCCGCTCTCACATTTTGTCCATTAGTGGAGGTCCGCTCCTCTCTTTTTAGTCGGTGGTCTCCTCCTCCATCTCTCTGTTGGATGCAGTGCTCTTCTTAGCTCTCACAGCTCGGCCATTAGTGGAGGTCCGCTCCTCTCTGCAGTCGGTGGTCTCCTCCTCCATCTCTTTGTTAGGGGCAATGGCCTTCTTCGCTTTCACAGCTCAGCCATTAGTGAAGGTCCACTCCTCTCTGCAGTCGGTGGTCTCCTACTTCATCTCTCTGTTGGGGGCAGTGCTCTTCTCTTCTCTCACAGCTCGGCCATTAGTGGAGGTCCGCTCCTCTCTATGCAGTCGATTGGCTCCTCCTCCCTCTCTCTGTTGGGGACAGTGCCCTTCTCCGCTCTCACATCTCGGCCATTAGTGGAGGTCCGCTCCTCTCTCTGCAGTCGGTGGTCTACTCCTCCATCTCTCTGTTGGGGGCAGTGCTCTTCTCCGCTCTCACAGCTCAGCCATTAGTGGAGGTCCACTCCTGTCTCTGCAGTCGGTGGTCTCCTCCTCCATCTCTCTGTTGGGGGCAGTGCTCTTCTCCGCTCTCACAGCTCGGCCATTAGTGGAGGTCCGCTTCTCTCTGCAGTCTGTGGTCTCCTACTCCATCTCTCTGTTGGGAGCAGTGCTTTTCTCTGCTCTCACAGCTCAGCCATTAGTGGAGGTCCGCTCCTGTCTCTGCAGTCGGTGGTCTCCTCCTCCATTTCTCTGTTGGGGGCAGTGCTATTCTCTGCTTTCACAGCTCAGACATTAGTGGAGGTCCGCAACTCTCTCTGCAGTCGGTGGTCTCCTCCTCCATCTCTCTGTTGGGGACAGTGCTCTTCTCCGCTCTCACAGCTCGGCCATTAGTGGAGGTCCGCTCCTCTCTGCAGTCTGTGGTCTCCTACTCCATCTCTCTGTTGGGAGCAGTGCTCTTCTCTGCTCTCACAGCTCGGCCATTAGTGGAGGTCCGATCCTCTCTCTGCAGTCGGTGGTCTCCTCCTCCATCTCTCTGTTGGGGGCAGTGCTCTTCCCCGCTCTCATAGCTCGGCCATTATTTGATGTCCGCTCCTCTCTCTGCAATCGGTGGTCTCCATCTCTCTGCTCTCACAGCTCGGCCATTAGTGGAGGTCCGCTCCTCTCTCTGCAGTCGGTGGTCTCCTCCTCCATCTCTCTGTTGGGGGCAGTGCTCTTCTCCGCTCTCACAGCTCATCCATTGGTGGAGGTCCGCTCCTGTCTCTGCAGTCGGTGATCTCCTCCTCCATCTCTCTGTTGGGGGCAGTGCTCTTCTCCGCTCTCACAGCTCGGCCATTAGTGGAGGTCCGCTCCTCTCTGCAGTCTGTGGTCCCCTACTCCATCTCTCTGTTGGGAGCAGTGCTCTTCTCTGCTCTCACAGCTCAGCCATTAGTGGAGGTCCGCTCCTCTCTGCAGTCTGTGGTCTCCTCCTCCATCTCTCTGTTGGGGACAGTGCTCTTCTCCGCTCTCACATCTTGGCCATTAGTGGAGGTCCGCTCCTCTCTCTGCAGTTGGTGGTCTCCTCCTCCATCTCTCTGTTGGGGGCAGTGCTCTTCTCCGCTCTCACAGCTCAGCCATTAGTGGAGGTCCGCTCCTGTCTCTGCAGTGGGTGGTCTCCTCCTCCATCTCTGTGTTGGGGGCAGTGCTCTTCTGTTCTCTCACAGCTCAGACATTAGTGGATGTCCACACCTCTCTCTGCAGTCAGTGGTCTCCTCCTCCATCTCTCTGTTGGGGGCAGTGCTCTTCTCCGCTCTCACAGCCCGGCCATTAGTGGAGATTTGCTCCTCTCTCTGCAGTCGGTGGTCTCCTCCATCTCTCTGTTGGGGGCAGTGCTCTTCTCCGCTCTCACAGCTCGGCCATTAGTGGAGGTCCGCTCCTCTCTGCAGTCGGTGGTCTCCTACTCCATCTCTCTGTTGGGAGCAGTGCTCTTCTCTGCTCTCACAGCTCGGCCATTAGTGAAGGTCCGCACCTCTCTCTGCAGTCGGTGGTCTCCTCCTCCATCTCTCTGTTGGAGGCAGTGCTCTCACAGCTCATCCATTAGTGGAGGTCCTCTCCTCTCTCTGCAGTCCATTGTCTTCTCCTCCATCTCTCTGTTGGGGGCACTAATCTTCTCCACTCTCACAGCTCGGCCATTAGTGGAGGTCCGCTCCTCTCTCTGCAGTTGGTTGTCTCCTCCTCCATCTCTCTGTTGGTGGCAATGCTCTTCTCCGCTCTCATAGCTCGGCCATTATTTGAGGTCCGCTCCTCTCTCTGCAATCGGTGGTCTCCATCTCTCTGCTCTCACAGCTCGGCCATTAGTGGAGGTCCGCTCCTCTCTGCAATCGGTGGTCTACTCCTCCATCTCTCTGTTGGGGGCAGTGCTCTTCTCCGCTCTCACAGCTCGGCCATTAGTGGAGGTCCGCTCCTCTCTCTGCAGTCGGTGGTCTCCTCCTCCATCTCTCTGTTGGGGACAGTGCTCTTCTCCGCTCTCACATTTTGGCCATTAGTGGAGGTCCGCTCCTCTCTTTTTAGTCGGTGGTCTCCTCCTCCATCTCTCTGTTGGATGCAGTGCTCTTCTTAGCTCTCACAGCTCGGCCATTAGTGGAGGTCCGCTCCTCTCTGCAGTCGGTGGTCTCCTCCTCCATCTCTTTGTTAGGGGCAATGGCCTTCTTCGCTTTCACAGCTCAGCCATTAGTGAAGGTCCACTCCTCTCTGCAGTCGGTGGTCTCCTACTTCATCTCTCTGTTGGGGGCAGTGCTCTTCTCTTCTCTCACAGCTCGGCCATTAGTGGAGGTCCGCTCCTCTCTATGCAGTCGATTGGCTCCTCCTCCCTCTCTCTGTTGGGGACAGTGCCCTTCTCCGCTCTCACATCTCGGCCATTAGTGGAGGTCCGCTCCTCTCTCTGCAGTCGGTGGTCTCCTCCTCCATCTCTCTGTTGGGGGCAGTGCTCTTCTCCGCTCTCACAGCTCAGCCATTAGTGGAGGTCCGCTCCTTTCTCTGCAGTCAGTGGTCTCCTCCTCCATCTCTCTGTTGGGGGCAGTGCTCTTCTCCGCTCTCACAGCTCGGCCATTAGTGGAGGTCCACTCCTCTCTGCAGTCTGTGGTCTCCTACTCCATCTCTCTGTTGGGAGCAGTGCTCTTCTCTGCTCTCACAGCTCAGCCATTAGTGTGAGGGCCGATCCTCTCTCTGCAGTCGGTGGTCTCCTCCTCCATCTCTCTGTTGGGGACAGTGCTCTTCTCCGCTCTCATAGCTCGGCCATTATTTAATGTCCGCTCCTCTCTCTGCAATCTGTGGTCTCCATCTCTCTGCTCTCACAGCTCGGCCATTAGTGGAGGTCCGCTCCGCTCTGCTGTCGGTGGTCTACTCCTCCATCTCTCTGTTGGGGACAGTGCTCTTCTCCGCTCTCACAGCTCGGCCATTAGTGGAGGTCCGCTCCTCTCTCTGCAGTCGGTGGTCTCCTCCTCCATCTCTCTGTTGGGGACAGTGCTCTTCTCCGCTCTCACATCTTGGCCATTAGTGGAGGTCCGCTCCTCTCTCTGCAGTTGGTGGTCTCCTCCTCCATCTCTCTGTTGGGGGCAGTGCTCTTCTCCGCTCTCACAGCTCAGCCATTAGTGGAGGTCCGCTCCTGTCTCTGCAGTGGGTGGTCTCCTCCTCCATCTCTGTGTTGGGGGCAGTGCTCTTCTGTTCTCTCACAGCTCAGACATTAGTGGATGTCCGCACCTCTCTCTGCAGTCAGTGGTCTCCTCCTCCATCTCTCTGTTGGGGGCAGTGCTCTTCTCCGCTCTCACAGCCCGGCCATTAGTGGAGATTTGCTCCTCTCTCTGCAGTCGGTGGTCTCCCTTATCTCTCTGTTGGGGACAGTGCTCTTCTCCGCTCTCACAGCTCGGCCATTAGTGGAGGTCCGCTCCTCTCTGCAGTCGGTGGTCTCCTACTGCATCTCTCTGTTGGGAGCAGTGCTCTTCTCTGCTCTCACAGCTCGGCCATTAGTGGAGGTCCGCACCTCTCTCTGTAGTCGGTGGTCTCCTCCTCCATCTCTCTGTTGGAGGCAGTGCTCTCCCAGCTCATCCATTAGTGGAGGTCCTCTCCTCTCTCTGCAGTCCGTTGTCTTCTCCTCCATCTCTCTGTTGGGGGCACTAATCTCCACTCTCACAGCTCGGCCATTAGTGGAGGTCCGCTCCTCTCTCTGCAGTCGGTGGTCTCCTCCTCCATCTCTCTGTTGGGGGCAATGCTCTTCTCCTCTCTCATAGCTCGGCCATTATTTGAGGTCCGCTCCTCTCTCTGCAATCGGTGGTCTCCATCTCTCTGCTCTCACAGCTCGGCCATTAGTGGAGGTTCGCTCCTCTCTGCAATCGGTGGTCTACTCCTCCATCTCTCTGTTGGGGGCAGTGCTCTTCTCCGCTCTCACAGCTCGGCCATTAGTGGAGGTCCGCTCCTCTCTCTGCAGTCGGTGGTCTCCTCCTCCATCTCTCTGTTGGGGGCAGTGCTCTTCTCCGCTCTCACAGCTCAGCCATTAGTGGAGGTCCGCTCCTCTCTCTGCAGTCGGTGGGTCTCCTCCTTCATCTCTCTGTTGGGGCAGTGCTCTTCTCTGCTTTCACAGCTCGGCCATTAGTGGAGGTCCGCTCCTCTCTCTGCAGTCGGTGGTCTCCTCCTCCATCTCTGTGTTGGGGACAGTGCTCTTCTGCACACAGTGCTCTTCTGCACACTATCCCCGGTTAACCAAGTCCGCTGCCTTGGAGTGACCTTGGATTCTGCCCTCTGCTTCCGACCACACATCCAAGACCTTTCCACCACCTGCCGCCTCCAGCTCAAAAACATCTCCCGAATCTGCTCTTTCCTCAACTTTGAATCTGCAAAAATGCTTGTACCTGCCCTCATCATCTTCCGCCTAGACTACTGCAACATTCTCCTCTGTGGCCTTCCATCTAGCACTCTCGCACCCCTCCAATCTATCCTCAACTCTGCTGCCCGACTAATCCACTTCTTACCCTGTTACTCCTCTGCCTCTCCCCTCTGTCAATCCATTCACTGGCTCCCCATTGCCCAGCAAATTCACTTCAAAATACTAACAAATACATACAAGGCCGTCCACAACCTGTCCCCTCCCTACATCTCTGAGCTACTTTCCCACATCCCCACACGCACTCTCCGATCCTCACAAGACCCCCTTCTCTCCTCACCTCTTCCCACAATCGCCTCTAAGATTTCTACCGCGCATCCCCCACACTCTGGAACTCGCTACCCCAACAGATCAGACTCTCACCTACAGTGGAGACCATCAGGAGGAACCTGAAAACCCCCCAAAAAAAAGTCAAAAAATAAATAAAAATAAAAGAATTTCTTCTTATAACCGCACAATTATCACTGATTAAAAAATTAAATACACTACACGTTTGATATCACCGCGTCCGTAACAACCTGATCTATGATAGGGTCATGTTACTTTACACACACGAACTCCAAAAATAAAAACTATGATGAAATTGAAATTTTGCCCACCTCACCCAAAAAAAAAAGTATTAAAAGTGATCTTAACAGTCTTATGTAAACCAAAATCATACCAGTCGAACCGCCACCTCATCCCGCAAAAAATTATCCCCTACATCAGACAATCGCCCAAAAAATAAAAAAAATATATGGCTCTCAGACTATGGAGACACTGAAACCAGTTTTTTTTTTTGTTTATTTTTAATGCCATTATTGTATAAAACTTAAATAAATAAAAAAAGTATATATATTAGGTATCGCCGCATCCGTAAGAACTCTTAAAATATCACATGACCTAACCTCTAAATAAAAACAGTGCCAAAAAAGCCACCTTACATCACAAAAATTACAACACCAAGCGATCAAAAAGGCATATGCCCCCCCAAAATAGGAACCTATTAAACAGGCACCTCATCCCGAAAAAAATGAGACCTTAACTAAGACAATCGGTCAAAACATAAAAAAGCTATGGCTCTCAGACTATGGAGACAGTAAAACATAATTTTTTAATTTACAAAATGACCCAAACATGATTGACAAAAATTAACTATTAGATGAGGTATCAATATCTATTATAAAAGTAGAGAAATTGAAATTTGGAAAATTGTGAATTTTTCAAAATTTTTGGTAAATTTGATATTTTTTTTTATGAATAAAAATAAAACATTTTACTCAATTTTGCCACTGTCATGAAGTAAAATATGTGACGAGAAAATCTCAGAATGGCCTGGATAAGTAAAAGCGTTTTAAAGTTATTACCACAAAGTGAGATTTGCTAAAAATAGCCTGGCCCTAGGAGTCATGAAGGGGTTAATAATAGGTAATATTTGTCCAATGAGACCAATAGTTGGTGTGTATAACAAAAGATCTGTGTGTGCAATAGGCCATCTGACCAATGAATGGTCAGAAAATCTGTCAGATAATCTGTTCTTATAATACAGGCCTTAGAGGTGATGACACCTACCTGAGGTATAACAGCCATTACTACATGTCTCCAGCCTTTATAGTGTAGAAGTAATGTCATCTATAACACCTGGCATCTGATGACACCTACCTGAGGTATAACAGCCATTACTACATGTCTCCAGCCTTTATAGTGTAGTAGTAATGTCATCTATAACACCCGACATCTGATGACACCTACCTGAGGTATAACAGCCATTACTACATGTCTCCAGCCTTTATAGTGTAGTAGTAATGTCATCTATAACACCCGACATCTGATGACACCTACCTGAGGTATAACAGCCATTACTACATGTCTCCGGAGCCTTTACTAGTAAAAAACCATTAGACTGCCATTTAAAGACTCAAAGCTGGGTCACTGCCCGGAGTGCTCCTTTACTGCAGCTCTAAGGTGGAGCCTCACCTGAAGAAACCTCCCAATTCCCTTCCTCCATTTATTATGCCATACCTGTGGTCACATGGACTGGAATGTCCTCCTCCACCTCACTCTTACACGGGGGATCGCCCATCATCCGCTCTTCTTCATCCTCCACTTTAATATCAGTCACATCTTCCCCCTGATTTGTCATCTGTAACAATTCAGGACAATACAGCAGACAGGTGGGAAATCTAACAGAGCCACATAAGAGACCCCCACCATCTATGACCCCTCTATGACTGCAGGACCCCCCTATATAGATGTGTAAAGGGCTCAGCTCCATCTACCTGATGGTTCTCTGGGAGCTTCTCCTCTGGACAGTCCTGGGAATACAGAGGCCGGGGACATCTCTCGGGGGGATTTCCTTCTATGAGTCCTTCTGTAGGAAACACACAGGGACAGGAGAGATTATTACATGTGATGATGAGATGATGGGAGTAGTATCCAGGTGACCCATGACAGCCCCCCTCCTTACCCTGCTGATTGCACCATAAATCCGTCTCCTCTTCTGCTTCATCTTTAACCTCAGCCTTAATATCCATCAAATTTTCATCCTAAAGAAGAGAAATGTAAAATGATCTTTGGTTCAGTTCCTTTCTGGTCAGATTCTGGGGAGACTTCAGCTCCATCTACCTGATGGTTCTCTGGGAGCTTCTCTTCTGGACAGTCCTGGGAATACAGATGGCGGGGACATCTCTCGGGGGGACTTCTCCTCCTGGAATCAGAACCTATAGGAGATAACACACAGACTGAATACAATACTGAGCGCCACAAACAGGAGGAGGAACTCTGCTGTCAGACGCCATTTCTGCCGCCATCTTTGTAAATCCTCTTGTGGATCCTGAAATGCGGCAGAGGAACCTGCGGGTGGATTAGGGTGGAGTTCACCCCGCTGCCCTCTGAGTGTCCGGATGACTGGGGTCTGGCAGTCAGCAGCCTGGAAGTCTATGGGCAGCCGGCAGCAGTTTATGAGACGCAGATTCACCGGACATTTTATAGTTTCCAGGAGAAATTCTGACCCTTCAGTTTTCTGCTTCTAATGGAAAAGAAAAATCCTCAGAAAGTGTGACCCCCATAGAAGGACGAGAGCGTTCCCCCGATAATCGGGACTGAACCCCCATAGAGGGATGAGAGCAACCTGATATTAGGGCTGAACCCCCATAGAGGGATGAGAGCAACCTGATATTAGGGCTGAACCCCCATAGAGGGATGAGAGCGCCCCTGATATCAGGACTAAACCCCTGTAAAGGGAAGAGAGCTCCATCCGATATCAGGGCTGAACCCCCATAGTAATGGAAAAGAGACCTAAAAATCCTGACAAAGTATCACCCCCATAGAGGAACGATAGCGCACCCCGATATCCAGGCAGAACCTCCACAGATTTACAAGAGCACCACCCCCCTCCGAATTATCAGGGCTGAACCTCCATAAAGGGACAAGAGCACCCCCTCCAAATTATCAGGTCTGAACCTCCATAAAGGGACAAGAGCACCCCCTCCAAATTATCAGGTCTGAACCCACATAAAGGGACAAGAGCACCCCCCCATATCAGGACTGAACCCCCATAGAGGGACGAGAGCACCCCCGACATCAGGACTGACATCCCTGATAAAGATGACTTCTGCATTTCCCGTACGTCTCGCACATCCCTCTGTCATCTCTTTTACTGTAGAGTCATTTAGAGTTCATAAACTGTGTCCATAGGATGGTTCATACTGGGGAAGACCAGTTCATTCTGGGGAAGACCAGTTCATACTGGTATAGTACTGGGGCAGGAGACCCCCCGTATAGACATATGAAACACACCTGGAGACATTGTATCTGTGTCTTTCTTTCTCTCAGTGACAGACTTGGAGGCCTTTGAAGTACAAATTCCGGAGAAGAGGGCTTCCATCTACAGTCCATGGTGTTAGAAACCCAGAAACGTCAACAGACTTCTTTTACATGACTAGGACTATCTCCCACGGGACGCTCCACCGCGAGAGCACCCAGACGGTGGGCTCTCCACCGCGAGAGCACCCAGACGGTGGGCTCTCCACCGCGAGAGCACCCAGACGGTGGGCTCTCCACCGCGAGAGCACCCAGACGGTGGGCTCTCCACCGCGAGAGCACCCAGACGGTGAGCTCTCCACCGCGAGAGCACCCAGACGGTGGGCTCTCCACCGCGAGAGCACCCAGACGGTGGGCTCTCCACCGCGAGAGCACCCAGACGGTGGGCTCTCCACCGCGAGAGCACCCAGACTGTGGGCTCTTTACTGTAAGAGCAGTGAGACTGTGGACTCTTTACTGTAAGAGCAGTGAGACTGTGGACTCTTTACTGTAAGAGCAGTGAGTTTACAAAGTCAGGATCCATGAAAGGTCCTCTATAAGTCAGTCACTTTTTTGAGTTCAAATGGGTGTACGGCTTCAAAAAAGAAACTGCAGCTTTGTCAATGACAGTCGCCATTTTAGGTCACAGTCTGTCTCTGGGCATTAAAGATCTCAGCCCTAGTAAACGTGATGCTTTAGCCCAGGGATTGCCAACCTGTGATTTTCCATCTGCTGTAAAACTACAACTCCCAGCATGCCCAGACTGTCTACAACTATCAGCCTACAGCAGGGCATGATGGGAATTGTAGTTTTACACCATCAGGAGAGCCGCAGGTTGGCCAGCCCTGCCATAGCCAAAGTGTCGCTGCCAAAGTCATTATGTGCCTTTTTAGGCCCGTACAGTATTTTCCCCTCTGGATACGTAATGCCTCTGGTACAATGGTCCCTTTTAGAGATGAGCGAATTTCTCAATAATTTGATTTGGTCGGTTCGCCGAATTTTCCGAAAAGATTTGATTCGATCCGAATTTATTTGTGGCGAATTGTGTTAATAAACAGCTATTTCCTGGCTGCAGAGAGCCTGTATAGCGGTGTAGAACACTGTGCCCGTATAGCGGTGTAGAACACTGTGCCCGTATAGCGGTGTAGAACACTGTGCCCGTATAGCGGTGTAGAACACTGTGCCCGTATAGCGGTGTAGAACACTGTGCCCGTATAGCGGTGTAGAACACTGTGCCCGTATAGCGGTGTAGAACACTGTGCCCGTATAGCGGTGTAGAACACTGTGCCCGTATAGCGGTGTAGAACACTGTGCCCGTAAAGCGGTGTAGAGCACTGTGCTCGTATAGCGGTGTAGAACACTGTGCCTCTATAGCGGTGTAGAACACTGTGCCTGTATAGCGGTGTAGAACACTGTGCCTGTATAGCGGTGTAGAACACTGTGCCTGTATAGCGGTGTAGAACACTGTGCCTGTATAGAGGTGTAGAACACTGTGCCTGTATAGCGGTGTAGAACACTGTGCCCGTATAGCGGTGTAGAACACTGTGCCCGTATAGCGGTGTAGAACACTGTGCCCGTATAGCGGTGTAGAACACTGTGCCCGTATAGCGGTGTAGAGCACTGTGCTCGTATAGCGGTGTAGAACACTGTGCCTCTATAGCGGTGTAGAACACTGTGCCTGTATAGCGGTGTAGAACACTGTGCCTGTATAGCGGTGTAGAACACTGTGCCTGTATAGCGGTGTAGAACACTGTGCCTGTATAGAGGTGTAGAACACTGTGCCTGTATAGCGGTATAGAGCACTGTGCCTGTATAGCGGTGTAGAACACTGTGCCTGTATAGCGGTGTAGAGCACTGTGCCTGTATAGCGGTGTAGAGCACTGTGCCTGTATAGCGGTGTAGAACACTGTGCCTGTATAGCGGTGTAGAACACTGTGCCTGTATAGCGGTGTAGAACACTGTGCCTGTATAGCGGTGTAGAACACTGTGCCTGTATAGCGGTGTAGAACACTGTGCCTGTATAGCGGTGTAGAACACTGTGCCTGTATAGAGGTGTAGAACACTGTGCCTGTATAGCGGTGTAGAGCACTGTGCCTGTATAGCGGTGTAGAGCACTGTGCCTGTATAGCGGTGTAGAACACTGTGCCTGTATAGCGGTGTAGAACACTGTGCCTGTATAGCGGTGTAGAACACTGTGCCTGTATAGCGGTGTAGAACACTGTGCCTTGCAGTAACACACATAGTGAGTCTGCTGTGGCAGTGAAATAATACTGTGAGTCCGTATGACATGCAGATGACAGGCGTCGCTCTTAGAATCACTGCACACTTCACTTATTAGGGCAGTCTCGGGGCCAAAACTGACCAAATAACTCCAGTGTGAACTCAGCCTTACAGGTCGATGTTAGCGCCAAGAAGAAGCGCGCTCCTTTTACACCGTCGTCAGCTGACTCCACATAGATGTCTACAGAACCTGTTCTATTAACCCCTTATACAAGTGGAGCCCCCCCGACAGAGTGGAGGGGGGGTCAGCAGTAAGTGTGTGGTGACATCACTGATTATTTTGCCCTTCCTCTGATCCGTCAGAACAATAACCCCCAAAAAACGGATCCTGTCTGTGGAGCATCCACCTTCACTCGGTCAGCATTTGGTCAGTAATCCATCAGTATTGCTAAAGCCAAAAAAAAACAGGAGTGGATCCAAAACAGAGATGACACGTGAATGGGATATTTGCATGTCTTCTGTGTTTTGTACCCACTCCTGCTTTTGGCTACCAAATCAAGCCAATTCTGATGGGACCATACCGGCCTTACAGCTGCTACACAGACAGGATCCGTTGTGCGTCTCATTTTTTTCTTTCTTCTGACAGATCTGAAGAAAGGTCAAATAAATGATGTCAGCAAGGCTGAAAGGCAAATAGTGGCCCAGTCATGAAGTGGGGAGGGTGGGAACCGCACAAGTCAATAGAGTGACCTTATGACATAGTGGTGAGGTGGCAGCAGCATGAGGAGACTACAGAGTGGTGAGGTGGCAGCACCATGAGGAGACCACAGAGTGGCCCAGTGACATAGTGGGGAGGTGGGGGGCAATACAAGCTGAAGATGGTGGCTGGCAGTAGGAGCCCCTGGCAGCAGGTGTGGCATCAGGCGGGTGGCAGCATCAGAATAGTAGTTGAAGAAGGTAGCTAGAAGAAACAGGCACTGGTGGTGTTTAAAAATCCTGGCTGATCCATGCCTGATTCATCTTCACAAAGGTCAGGGCAGACCTGCATGAGGATGGGCGATGGCGCAGCCAACTGACTAAGTAGGATGTCTCTATAGTAGTTCAGTTTGTCCTTCCTCTCAGCGGCTGTAAAAAAGGCCCCCAATTTCAACCAGTAGCGAGGGTCTAACATGTTGGAGAGCCAGAAGTCATCCTCTGCCGAATGGTGACAATTCAGCTGTCACTACGCAAGCAAGTGAGCATTTACTAACTTTAAAGGAGCAGACAGACCGGCCGCACAGCTTAAATCTATGGAACTGTTTTGGGCAGGAAATTGTGCTTGCGGTCGGTCATAAAGGACTTCCACTTAACTTTTGATCCGCTGGAGGGATTTGTGTGATTTTTGGAAGTGTTTATGTTTGATGTATGCTGAGTTTAAATATGTAATTTTTATGGAGATGGAATGTATGGTTTTAAAGTTACAGTGTATGTTTAAAAACTGTATTTTTACTGTCTGTGATAGTTATGTTAATCCATAATTATATCACAGACAGAAGGGAGGATTTTGTGTATTTGGGTGGTGATTCCTGTCCTGTTGTTCCCACATGTGTATTGGTGATTTCCCTTTGTCTTGAGTGATAATTGGATTACTCCTCGGGTGTCTCCAGGGCAGAGAGGAGGAAACCATGATGCATTGTGGAGATGTATTGTGTCTGTCTATCCTGCAGTGCTGCATATCTGTCCTGTGTCATAGTCTTCATTCTGGTCCCCTAGGGGCATGTCCACCAGATGGGGACCTGCATAAATACGGGCGGGTAGCCCTCAATAAAGTGTTCCTGTTTTATCCTTTATCATGTTGAGGCTGATGTTTGGGTAACTGATCGACGCGGGGGATTGCTATACGCTGGGAGATTTGCTATACTCCCCTGGCTATAACTACTAGCTCTTTTAAGAGCTGTTCCTGCTCTCTGGTTTTAGGAGAGGTTCACCCACTGGAGCCTGGAGCCTTGTCGTAGGTCCAGGGTGGGTAGGAGACGGTGAGACCTCAACCAAGCTTCGGCGGTTCGTGGGGTCTGCAGTGCGTACGGTGTCAAGTGGAGTGCTTGGAGTCCTCGGAAAGCACTAGGAGCATCTATCAACGGAGGTACCAGGTCGGGGTGCTAGGCGTTCCGTTACAGTACTACTTAACATACCACTCATATCGGGTAGCACAGTACATTGCACGGCGCACGCGCAGTGCCCCAAATTGGAAGTAAGAGGACCAACCAAGCATCTTTTTCCATCTCCCGGTTCCTAAAATCTATTCCATACACGTCCCCTGATAGGAATGGTACTACTTAACATACCACTCATATCGGGTAGCACAGTACATTGCACGGCGCACGCGCAGTGCCCCAAATTGGAAGTAAGAGGACCAACCAAGCATCTTTTTCCATCTCCCGGTTCCTAAAATCTATTCTATACACCGGCCCCTGATAGGGGACGTAACAGGGATTAAACTGATAGGAATCACACTACTTAACATACCACTCATATCGGGTAGCACAGTACATTGCACGGCGCACGCGCAGTGCCCCAAATTGGAAGTAACAGGACCAACCAAGCATCTTTTTCCATCTCCCGGTTTCTAAAATCTATTCCATACACCACACCGGCCCCTGATAGGGGACAAAACAGAGAATAAACTGAGGACAGCCTCTGCAGAGCTGGGTATTTTTTGGCCGCGTTACTGAACGCTCATGCACAATGGGTGTAGGCTCATGCGTCCTGCGGAAGTGACAAACCTGGTCAGTGAAACCCAAGGCAACATCATAGACCTCATACCATATGCGTTTTTTCTGGAGCGCGCCCTGCGAAGAGTGCTGGATCAGGCCGTAGATGAGCATGAAGAGGAAGAGTTGTGGTCACCATCACCACCAGAAGCAGCCTTGTCGTCGTCGATTGCTGGACCTGCGGCAACGCAGAGAGAGGAGTCTGAAGAAGAGGAGTCAGAGGAGGAAGGTGGCTTTGATGAGGTGGAAGACCAACCACAGCAGGCGTCCCAGGGGGCTTGTTGTCACCTTTTGGGGACCCTTGGTGTTGTACGTGGCTGGGTGGAGGAAGAGACCTTCAATGACGTCAGTGAGGACAAGGAACGGGACATGGCTAGCTTGGTATCCAACCTTGTGCAAATGGGGAGTTTGCGGTTGTGCAAATGGACTGTTTGCGGTGCGTTAAACGGAGAGTTTGGTCTGTCATAGTTTGGTCTGTCACTGTGAAGCGGGCGTAACCCTTACACTACCTGATCGATACATTATACCTGATGTTTTACAGCACGTTATTCCAAACAATTTAGGTATGTTAGGTGATTTATGCCCTTTATGGATTAAAACCCGACTGCGTCAACTACACAATTTTCCATGGGAGTTTTGCCATGGATCCCCCTCCGGCATGCCACAGTCCAGGTGTTAGTCCCCTTGAAACAACTTTTCCATCACTATTGTGGCCAGAAAGAGTCCCTGTGGGTTATAAAATTCGCCTATTTTACACTAAAGCTAATAAGTAGGTAGACGTTCCTTGGTATTAATAGATTCACAGCCTGGTGAACGTTTAAAAATGAACAAAACAAACCTTTATTATAGTCCGTTTAAAAGGGGGCAAAAAGCCTATATGTCACAGTCTGTGACCATCAGGCACCATCTTCAAAAATGCACAGAGGACGGTCATAAATAAATCCTATGTGCACTTGAGAGACTGGACTAAAAGACTGGCTTGCTAGCTAGTAGTTGCTAATATGCAAGTCAGTGTGTACATCACAACCCAGCACCTGAAGACAGTGTATTGGAGCACGGCTCTCTAGGCCGGGTGCACTTGATGCAATAAATTACCCTGAAGCCATAGAGTGTGTGTGTGTATGTGATGCATGAATGGAGCCAAAATATACTGGCTTTAGGTGTGTGATTTGAGCCAAAATATACTGGCTATGAGTGATTGTGTATAGCCGCGATACACTGGCTTCAGGTGCTGGGTTGTGATGTACACACTGGCCGCAGTTACACACAGAGGCTGGTCTGATCACTGCACTACATTATAGTATAGATAAGAGACAGTGCGACCAACTGAGTGTAATATCACGCGACCTATGAACAAGGTGGCACAACCGCACCTGTATATATACACACGTAATACAATCACCGGCTAGTAGCACACTAGCGTCCATCTACACAGAGTCCGTGCTCCATATTTGGACTTGCATATTAGCAACTACTAGCTAGCAAGCCAGTCTTTTAGTCCAGTCTCTCAAGTGCACATAGGATTTATTTATGACCGTCCTCTGTGCATTTTTGACAGTTTAAAATTTGCCTGCCTATTGAAGTCTATGGCGGTTCTATGCCCATAGTGGATCTAACTGCTTTCAGTAAATCTTCCATTTCATCCGAGGAAAATAAGTACTTTTTATCGTCCTCTACAATTTCACCCTCAGAGAAGTTCTTCCTCAAGCACTCGTCTAGAGGTAGCCTCATCAATGTCCTCAGTATCATAGGAGGATTAAATGGATAGTCTCGGTTTTTTGGCAGGCAGGCAGAAGAGTACTAGGAGTAGTAAGAGATGCTAGGGAGGACGTAATCTCATCCTGAATAAAAGATTTCATCTCGGAAAGGATAGATGGTTGCTCCTTTTTTAAGACGTCAGAAAGCATCCCTTGCACAACTTCTTTTTATAGTTATCAGGCAGTCTCTTGGCACAGGTAGCGCACTTTAGAGATCTTGACTTAGATTTAGTATATCTTCTCCCTAAGGAACAGAAGAAGAGCAACCAATTATCAGTTTGAGTATTGTGTTATTAAACATAAGGATAACATACTCCCCTTTGGGGAACTCATGGTAGGAGCAGCCAGAGAGGGGTCCGAAACCTCCTGACGGGAAGTTGTAGTCTCGGGATTGGTCATAGTGGCGGTGATGACCAGCCTTATGCTGCATGAGCGCCACTTTTTTGAGACGCTTCCTGGCCACTGAAGTCATCCACAAGCACTTCCCTGTGCAATGCGCCCTGGTTCCGCCATAAGATCAAAGGGACCCCATGTGGATCCAGCGTCAGCGGTCTGCTTCCGATATGCAGTGGAAGGAAGACCGTGATCTAAGACGAAGCGCGGGTCCCAGCATAAGCCAGGGCAAGCATCCACATTGTCTAGCCATAGCCCTTGCCGCGGGAAGGCAGCAGGAGATGAAGGTAAAATCTTCCTGATCTTCACCTCCCAACAGGGAGGACTCTCTCTGCGTGCTTAATCCGTAGGGGCAGGAAAACACTGAGGGGGAGAAGGGGTGGGGCAATTTAAACGCTCTCTGTGTATTCCTGCCCCTACAGAGGTCAAGGGTCATCTCTCATTGTGGTGGTGGATGAAATGGAAAAATTATTTTCGGTTTGATAGCGATTTTTACTTTCAGTTTCTCCGAGTTTCACTAATATATTCATGGAAGCATTTGAGACACGGCATGTATTTTGTGTGGGTGGCTTTGCTATGTGGACGATGTGTTCATGCTGTGGAGGGGTGATCAATCTTCCCTTCTACAGTTTGTTACCCATTTAAACGAGTGCCATAATTCCATCAAACTTACACTGAGTTATGATGAAAATGTTATTCATTTCTTGGATGTTGAATTACGGCACGTAGAGGGAGGATTTGAGACCACACTATTCACAAAGACCACAGATCGAAATAACCTGCAGCTTCATTCCAGCCACCACGTCCCTCACATTTTTTTAACATACCTAGGAGCCAGTTCACACGGGCCAGAAGGATATCTAGTACTGGCAAATAATACAAAAAAATATCGCTTATTGATGGGAAATAAATTCACACAGAGGGGTTATAATAAGGAAGAGGTCACTGAAATTGGAATACAGGTTGGTAAAAAAAAACAAGACAGGACATCAGATAGGTTAAAAAGAGGGAGAAGCAAAAGAAACAATTTGTGTAATCTTTCCAAATATGTTCGACATTCTAAACTAATAAAGGTTATTCTGAAATATTGGTAGATATTAAAACATGATCAAAAATTTAGGAGAATGTTTGTTGATAACCCCCTTTTTGCCTCTCTGAATAACATGCTGATTAGTGACATACGCCCTAAAAAAATTGAAAGACAGAGTTTCCTTGAAACTCAGAGAAGGGGACGTTCTGTGGGAATTGTAGTGCTATAATAAAAGGTGACGCTGTAGTGCACCCCACACAGGGAGACAGGATATAAATTAAAGATTTTGCAACGCGCGAGACATGTAATGTCATATACTGCTTGAAATGCCCATGTGGTAAGATGTATGTTGGGCAAACATCTCGGTCTATAAGGATCAGAATCAATGAGCATACGTCCAGCATTAGGAAGGAACTCAGAAGGCAAAGTAAGATGGAAACAGTGGAGGTGAAAAAACAAGGTGAAACTACGGTTGCGCAACATTTTTATGATCGGGCCCATCAGGTGTCATGTTCTGGAGGTGGTAAAAAGTGGAGTCCATGGGGAGGATAACAGTAGGAGATTGTTACAAAGGGACACATTTTGGATAGTGAAACTCCAGTCTAATACCTAAAGGGTTAAATGAAATTTGTAGCTTTAGTGCATTTATATGATTGATCACTTTCATGTGTTAGGGTTATTTATAGCTATGCATCTTGTATAAAACTATATGGTTTGTATATATTTATCAGCTGTTGGTGCTATAAAAATCCCACCTCCACCTCTACCTGCACGCATGAGTAAGGAGGCATGTTCTCCCGAAACGTCGCGTGGATGGGAGGAGGTGTGAACGATGTCTGTCTCAAAGTCCCTCATGATGTACCACCATTTTATATTGGAATGAAGTAAAAAGAAATAAAACAAACAAAAGATTTTGTACCAGCGACTAGAATATTGGCACAATGAGATAAAATGAACACACAAGTCTGCAAGTATGAAAGACTAATTTCTTTATAAAACATTATTCGTAAACAAAACATCAACATGTTTTCTCTAATGTGTGGATTCTCTTATGTTGATTAAAACTTGATTTTGTGACAAAGCATTTCCCACATTATGAACATGAATATCGTTTTTATCCTTTGTGAATTTTCTTATGTAGATCAAGGCTTGCTTTCTGGAAAAAGTATTTCCCACATTCTGAACATGAATATGGCTTCTCTCCTGTGTGAATTTTCTTATGTAGATCAAGGCTTATTTTCTGGGAAAAGCATTTCCCACACTCTGAACATGAATAAGGCTTCTCTCCTGTGTGAATTCTCTGATGTAGATCTAGGCTTTGTTTCCAAGTAAAGCATTTCCCACATTCTGAACATGAATATGGCTTCTCTCCTATGTGAATTCTTTTATGTTTATCAAGGTGTGATTTCCGGATAAAGCATTTCCCACATTCTGAACATGAATATGGCTTCTCTCCTGTGTGAATTCTCTTATGTAGATCAAGGTTTGCTTTCTGAGTAAAGCATTTACCACATTCTGAACATGCATATGGCTTCTCTCCTGTGTGAATTCTTTTATGTTCATCAAGTTTTGATTTAGTCTTAAAGCATTTCTCACATTCTGAACATGAATATGGCTTCTCTCCTGTGTGAATTTTCTTATGTAGATCAAGACCTGCTTTCTGCAAAAAGCATTTCCCACACATTGAACATGAATATGGCTTCTCTCCTGTGTGAATTTTCTTATGTAGATCAAGGCTTTCTTTCCGAGTAAAGCATTTCCCACATTCTGAACATGCATATGGCTTCTCTCCTGTGTGATTTTTCATATGTAGATCAAGGCTTGCCTTATGGATAAAGCATTTCCCACATTCTGAACATGAATACGGCTTCTCTCCTGTGTGAATTCTTTTATGTCCATCAAGGTTTGATTTCTGGATAAAGCATTTACCACACTCTGAACATGAATATGGCTTCTCTCCTGTGTGAATTCTCTTATGTAGATCAAGGCTATCTTTCCGAGTAAAGCATTTCCCACATTCTGAACATGAATATGGCTTCTCTCCTGTGTGAATTTTCTGATGTAGATCAAGGCTTGCTTTCTGTAAAAAGTATTTCCCACACTCTGAACATGAATAAGGCTTCTCTCCTGTGTGAATTTTCTGATGTAGATCAAGGCTTATTTTCTGGGAAAAGCATTTCCCACACTCTGAACATGAATAAGGCTTCTCTCCTGTGTGAATTTTCTTATGTAGATCAAGGCTTTGTTTCCGAGCAAAGCATTTCCCACATTCTGAACATGAATATGGCTTCTCTCCTGTGTGAATTTTCTTATGTAGATCAAGGCTTGCTTTCTGGAAAAAGTATTTCCCACACGCTGAACATGAATATGGCTTCTCTCCTGTGTGAATTTTCTGATGTAGATCAAGGCTTATTTTCTGGGAAAAGCATTTCCCACACTCTGAACATGAATAAGGCTTCTCTCCTGTGTGAATTTTCTTATGTAGATCGAGGCTTTGTTTCCGAGTAAAGCATTTCCCACATTCTGAACATGAATATGGCTTCTCTCCTGTGTGAATTTTCTTATGTAGATCAAGGCTTATTTTCTGGGAAAAGCATTTCTCACACTCTGAACATGAATAAGGCTTCTCTCCTGTGTGAATTCTCTGATGTAGATCAAGGCTTTGTTTCCGAGTAAAGCATTTCCCACATTCTGAACATGAATATGGCTTCTCTCCTCTGTGAATTCTCTTATGTAGATCAACGCTTTGTTTCCGAGTAAAGCATTTCCCACATTCTGAACATGCATATGGCTTCTCTCCTGTGTGAATTCTTTGATGTTGTACAAGTAATGCTTTCCGGTTAAAGCATTTCCCACATTCTGAACATGAATGCGGCTTCTCTCCTGTATGACTACTTTTGTTTACAGAAAGCTCTGACTTATATCTGAAATGTTTTTCACGTTCCCCACAATGAAACCTTTTACCCAGTTTCTGCCCTATATTTGGGGTAATAATCTGTGATTGGTCAGGAGAAGATTCCTCATGTTTAGGATGATTATATGAAAGATTTGGACTTGGGTTAATAATCTGTGATTGGTCATTAGAAAGTTCCTCATTCTTGGGGGAATTATTTGATGCACTGTGAAGTTCTAGATGTACATTACAGGTAATTAAGTTTTCTCCTGAAGAGCGCTGCATGGTATCTTCATCTTCTTTACAATCTAGAGATAACATGATGTTTCCGTCAGGCTTCTCACAGGGATTTTCTGTTAAGATTAATAATAGATTTTATGATTTTTTGGTTAAAACAATTTGATAAATGTATCACATTCCAATGAGGCCGAATTCACATACAGTTGCAAAAAAAAAAGAATGTGATGCCTTTAAAATGATATGGATTTCTGCACAAAGTGGTCATAAAATGTGATCTGATCTTCATCTAAGTCACAACAATAGACAATCACAGTCTGCTTAAACTAATAACACACAAAGAATTAAATGTTACCATGTTTTTATTGAACACACCATGCAAACATTCACAGTGCAAGTGGAAAAAGTATGTGAACCCTTGGATTAAATAACTGGTTGAACCTCCTTTGGCAGCAATAACTTCAAACAAACGTTTCCTGTAGTTGCAGATCAGACGTGCACAACGGTCAGGAGTAATTCTTGACCATTCCTCTTTACAGAACTGTTTCAGTTCGGCAATATTCTTGGGATGTCTGGTGTGAATCACTTTCTTGAGGTCATGCCACAGCATCGCAATAGGGTTGAGGTCAGTACTCTGACTGGGCCACTTCAGAAGGCGTATTTTCTTCTGTTTAAGCCATTCTGTTGTTGTTTTACTTCTATGCTTTGTCCTGTTGCAACACCCATCTTCTGTTGAGCTTCGTGTAGTGGACAGATGGCCTTAAGTTCTCCTGCAAAATGTCTTGATAAACTTGGGAATTAAATTTTCCTTCTATGATAGCAATCTGTCCAGGCCCTGAAGCAGCAAAGCAGCCCCAAACCATGATGCCCCCACCACCATACTTCACAGTTGGGATGAGGTTTTGATGTTGGGTGTGCTGTGCCTATTTTTCTCCCCACATGGTGTTGTGTGTTTCTTCCAAACTCAACTTTGGTTTCATCTTTCCACAGAATATTTTGCCAGTACTGCTGTGGAACATCCAGGTGCTCTTGTGCAAACTGTAAACGTGCAGCAATGGGGTTTTTTTTTGGACAGCAGTGGCTTCCTCTGTGGTATCCTTCCATGAAATCCATTCTTGTTTAGTGTTTTACGTATTGTAGATTTGCTAACAGGGATGTTGGCATATGCCAGAGACCTCATTGAGCAGTCTGCGCTGTGCTCTTGCAGTCATCTTTACAGGACGGCCACTCCTAGGGAGAGTAGCAGCAGTGCTGAACTTTCTCCATTTAGACAATTTGTCTTACCGTCTACTGATGAACAGCAAGGCTTTTGGAGATACTTTTATAACCCTTTACAGCTTTATGCAAGTCAACAATTCTTAATCGTAGGTCTTCTGAGAGCTCTTTTGTGCGAGGCATCATTCACATCAGGCAATGCTTCTTGTGAAAAGCAAACCCAGAACTGGTGTTTTTTTTTTTTATAGGGCAGGGCAGCTGTAACCAACACCTCCAATCTCATCTCATTGATTGGACTCCAGTTGGCTGACACCTCACTCCAATTAGCTCTTGGAGATGTCATTAGTCTAGGGGTTCACATACTTTTTCCACCTGCACTGTGAATATTTACATGGTGTGTTCAATAAAAACATGGTAAAATGTAATTATTTGTGTGTTATTCGTTTAAGCAGACTGTGATTGTCTATTGTTGGGACTTAGATGAAGATCAAATCACATTTTATGACCAATTTGTGCAGAAATCCCTATCATTCCAAAGGGTTCACATACTTTTTCTTGCAACTGTATATACAGACATATCCATCTATGTTACGTGCACATGTATCTATGATGCGGTGAGTTGATGTCAGCTGAACCTGTGGTCGTGACACATTTGCATAATACAGATGGATAATATGTCCGTAATAAGCTGATGTGAATCTGGCCTTAGGCTGGAGAGACACATACAATATAAAATACAATTTTTTGTGCCAGTCAGAAGTGGATCCATCAGGAATGTGAGGAATACATCCTTCCCTTTCTCTGCTATGTATTTAAGGCCGACTCTGGAACGTCTCCTGAGTTTCTGCAGTTTGCATATTGAGGATCTGCTTGCAGATTTAGTCTACATCAATGGAGAGAATTTGCGCAAGGAAATTGTGACAGGAGGAAGGAGGTCACTTTTTTCTTGCTACAGTGTGCGGATAAATCATCTACTAGATGATCGATTCAGCCTGGAGTATGACACAGAATACGTTCCGAAGTCAGGGTGCAAAAAAGCTAATCAGAACATAAACTGACATGCTTCAGGGACGTCCCAGATTCTGGTCTGCCCTCAGTGATCCCCCCCCCCTCCCCCCAATCCTGGGACATTAATCCTTTAATGTTCTGGCAATTTTCCATTTTAGTTTTTTACTCCCAGCTTTCCCAAAGCCATAACTTTTTTATTTATCCATTCACATAGCCTTATGCGAGATTTTTTGTTGCAGTTGTTGTACTTTTTACTGGCACCATTTATGGTTGCATAAAATGTAGTGGGAAAGTGGGGAAAAAGTTCCAAATGGGGTGGAATTATAAAAAAAAAAAATTCCGCCAAAGTTTTATGGCTTTTGTTTTTACAGCATTTCCTATGAGGTAAAACTGACCTGTCACTTCGATTAGAATATCAAATGTGTATAGTTTTAATACTGGGGGAGGGGGGAATGAAACATTTTGGGAAAAAAAACTTTTTTTTTTTTTGGAATCAGCATATTCTTACCCTTATTTATGATTAATTTATAATACAATTATTATATGCTCGGAGCTGTGCGAGGGCTCATGTTGGGGCATGTATGCATTGGAGTCTAGTACAATTACACTGTGCTCCTATGGTTCTGACTGCTACCTCGGATCTTAACCTCCTCAGGACCGCCGTACGCAGGATTGCGTCCTGGCGGCGGCCCTGCTCTTCTGGGTGGACGCATATACGCGTCCTCTCGCAAGACGCGAGATTTCCTGTGAACGCGCGCACACAGGCGCGCGCGTTCACAGGATCGGAAGGTAAGCGAGTGGATCTCCAGCCTGCCAGCGGCGATCGTTCGCTGGCAGGCTGGAGATGTGATTTTTTTAACCCCTAACAGGTATATTAGACGCTGTTTTGATAACAGCGTCTAATATACCTGCTACCTGGTCCTCTGGTGGTCCCTTTTGCTTGGATCGACCACCAGAGGACACCGGTAGCTCAGTAATAAGTACCACCAAGCACCACACTAAACTACACCCCCCCCGTCACTTATTAACCCCTTATTCACCCCTGATCACACCATATAGACTCCCTGATCACCCCCCTGTCATTGATCACCCCCCTGTCATTGATCACCCCCCTGTAAGGCTCCATTCAGACGTCCGTATGATTTTTACGGATCCACTGATACATGGATCGGATCCGCAAAACACATACGGACATCTGAATGGAGCCTTACAAGGGGGTGATCAATGACGGGGGTGATCACCCCATATAGACTCCCTGATCACCCCCCTGTCATTGATCACCCCCCTGTAAGGCTCCATTCAGACATTTTTTTGGCCCAAGTTAGCGGAATTTTTTTTTTTCACTAACTTGTGTCAAAAAATAAAATCTCACATGAACTCACCATACCCCTCACGGAATCCAAATGCGTAAAAATTTTTAGACATTTATATTCCAGACTATTCTCACGCTTTAGGGCCCCTAGAATGCCAGGGCAGTATAAATACCCCACATGTGACCCCATTTCGGAAAGAAGACACCCCAAGGTATTCGCTGAGGGGCATATTGAGTCCATGAAAGATTGAAATTCTTGTCCCAGGTTAGCGGAAAGGGAGACTTTGTGAGAAAAAAAAAAAATCAATTTCCGCTAACTCGTGCAAAAAAATAATAATTTCTATGAACTCGCCATGCCCCTCATTGAATACCTTGGGGTGTCTTCTTTCCAAAATGGGGTCACATGTGGGGTATTTATACTGCCCTGGCATTTTAGGGGCCCTAAAGCGTGAGAAGAAGACTGGGATCCAAATGTCTAAAAATGCCCTCATAAAAGGAATGTGGGCCCCTTTGCGCATCTAGGCTGCAAAAAAGTGTCACACATCTGGTATCGCCGTACTCAGGAGAAGTTGGGCAATGTGTTTTGTGTTGTCATTTTACATATGCCCATGCTGGGTGAGATAAATATCTTGGTCAAATGCCAACTTTGTATAAAAAAATGGGAAAAGTTGTCTTTTGCCGAGATATTTATCTCACCCAGCATGGGTATATGTAAAAAGACACCCCAAAACACATTGCCCAACTTCTCCTGAATACGGCGATACCACGTGTGACACTTTTTTGCAGCCTAGGTGGGCAAAGGGGCCCACATTCCAAAGAGCACCTTTCGGATTTCACAGGTCATTTACCTACTTACCACACATTAGGGCCCCTAGAATGCCAGGGCAGTATAACTACCCCACAAGTGACCCCATTTTGGAAAGAAGACACCCCAAGGTATTCTGTGAGGGGCCTGGCGAGTTCCTAGAATTTTTTATTTTTTGTCACAAGTTAGCAGAAAATGATGATTTTTTTTTTTTTTTTTTTTCTTACAAAGTCTAATATTCCACTAACTTGTGACAAAAAATAAAAACTTCCATGAACTCACTATGCCCATCATGAAATACCTGGGGGTGTCTTCTTTCCAAAATGGGGTCACTTGTGGGGTAGTTATACTGCCCTGGCATTTTAGGGGCCGAATGCGTGAGAAGTGGTTTGAAATCAAAATCTGTAAAAAATGGCCGGTGAAATCTGAAAGGTGCTCTTTGGAATGTGGGCCCCTTTGCCCACCTAGGCTGCAAAAAAGTGTCACACATCTGGTATCCCCGTACTCAGGAGAAGTTGGGCAATGTGTTTTGGGGTGTCTTTTTACATATACCCATGCTGGGTGAGAGAAATATCTTGGCAAAAGAAAACTTTTCCCATTTTTTTATACAAAGTTGGCATTTGACCGAGATATTTATCTCACCCAGCATGGGTATATGTAAAATGACATCCCAAAACACATTGCCCAACTTCTCCTGAGTACGGCAATACCAGATGTGTGACACTTTTTTGCAGCCTAGGTGGGCAAAGAGCACCTTTCGGATTTCACCGGCCATTTTCAAACTACTTTGCACGCATTTGGGCCCCTAAAATGCCAGGGCAGTATAACTACCCCACAAGTGACCCCATTTTGGAAAGAAGACACCCCAAGGTATTTCGTGATGGGCATAGTGAGTTCATGGAAGTTTTTATTTTTTGTCACAAGTTAGTGGAATATGAGACTTTGTAAGAAAAAAAAAATAAAAATCATCATTTTCCGCTAACTTGTGACAAAAAATAAAAAATTCTATGAACTCACTATGCCCATCAGCGAATAGGGTGTCTACTTTCCGAAATGGGGTCATTTGTGGGGTGTTTGTACTGTCTGGCCATTGTAGAACTTTAGGAAACATGACCGGTGCTCAGAAAGTCAGAGCTGCTTCAAAAAGCGGAAATTCACATTTTTGTACCATAGTTTGTAAACGCTATAACTTTTACCCAAACTATTTTTTTTTTTACCCACATTTTTTTTTAATCAAAGACATGTAGAACAATAAATTTAGAGAAAAATTTATATATGGATGTTGTTTTTTTTGCAAAATCTTACAACTCAAAGTGAAAAATGTCATTTTTTTGCAAAAAAATTGTTAAATTTCGATTAATAACAAAAAATAAAAATGTCAGCAGCAATGAAATACCACCAAATGAAATCTCTATTAGTGAGAAGAAAAGGAGGTAAAATTCATTTGGGTGGTAAGTTGCATGACCGAGCAATAAACGGTGAAAGTAGTGTAGTGCAGAAGTGTAAAAAGTGGCCTGGTCATTAAGGGTGTTTAAGCTAGGGGGGCTGAGGTGGTTAAGCAGAGTTTGGATCCAAGTTTTAAAGTCGTTTTCCACTTCAAATGCCGCAGTTATTCCATGAACTCTTGCGAGGCTTCTCCTCATCGGAGGCCGTACATTTTAATGCTGTAAGGAGACAGATCTCCATACAGCATTAATCCGAAGTTTTGAGGGAAGCGACTTCGGTTCTAGGATCCGCAGCTTTCGCTCATCACCATTAGCAATAGTGGGATGTTATCCGTCATTCCATCCTTCTGGATATCTAGATTTCAGTACGCCTCTCGTTCAGTCATCTTCTCTTCTGAATCCCCCCTCCCCCACCCCCCGCATCATTTAACTTTTTCAGTTCCCGTACATCTAAACCATCTGTGTTGTAGGACATGTTCTATCTTTTTGCAGGGCCACGGAACGGACATACGGATGTGGACACACATGGTGTGCTGTCCGCATCTTTTACAGCCCTACTGAAGTGAATGGGTCCGCATCCGACCCACAAAAACTGCTGAACAGATGCAGACCAAAAGTATGTTTTGTGCATGAGCCCTTTAACCCTTTTCCGACCAGCGCCATAATAGTACGGCGTGGGGCGGGTCTTTAAAGATGACGCCTGCTAATGAGAGGAGCGGGCGCCATAGCTGCGGGTGCCCGTCTGTTTCTTATAGCAGACACTCGCGGCTAATATCCGAAAAACCGGCATTTAACCCCTCAGATGCCGTGGTCAATCCTGACCACGGCATCTGAGCGCGTAAAATACTGGAAGCGCGCGTCTGCCGGTGATGCTCCTGCTCCCCCCTGCAGCGATCGGAGAAGCCGAGCATGCGTGCAGCAGCCCCCGTCTTTGTGAATGACCGGAGGCGGCTGCACAGTCTTTCCTGTGGAGCTCTAACCTGTAATAGGGCTCCATAGGAAACAAGCAATTTTCTCATAGACTCCAAGGCTAGTGCACTGGGGTCTATGAGAACAGCAATCTAATGACTGCTGGTTATAGTTCACTATGGGAACTATAAAAAAGTGCAAAAAAAAACCCCACCAAAAAACACCCTTTTCCCAAAATAAAAATAAAAACTAAACAAATTAAAAAAATTACACATCATGGGTGTCGCCATGTGTGAAACCGCCCATAGTATAAAAATATCTTCCCCATACGGCAAACAGCAAAACAGAAAAAAGCGCCAAAATGGCTGATTCACTATTTCTGGTCGCTTTATTTTCTACAAAAAAAATGAAATAAAAAGTGATCAAAAAGTCATACACCCCCCAGAAAGGCATCAATTAAAAGTTCAGTTCGCCCCACAAAACATGAGCCCCCATACAGCTCCGTAGACATAGTTACAAAAAAGTTATAGGGGTCAAAATATAGAGACAAATAAATAAAACTGATTTTATTCCACTTTTTTTTATTATTTTATCACCATCAAAACACAAGAAAAACTATACATATAAGGTATCGCCGGATTTGTACTGACCTGTAGAATAAAATTAACTGGTCAGTTTTATCGCACATCGAACGTTGTAAATAAAACACCCATTTTTTAACATTTGACCCCTTTTGGAAGTTGCTCAGTGCACGCGCCTTCCCTTCATACAGCTGATCTGCGAGGGTGCCAAGCGTCGGGCCACCGCTGATCTGATATTTATAGTAAAAGCGAAGAGAACCCCTTTAATTCAAACCCCCCAACAAAAGCCTTAAATGCATCCCATGCTATTTATCTGGAGCGGAGGAAACATTAAACCTGAAAACCTCTTTAACCCAATGACCGACAATATGCCTTTTTATGGTGGTCTAGTCAAAGGGCTACACGGGTCTCGCCGCGAACAGTCTGGGGGCTTGGTAGACTCCAAAACAATAGGGCACGATATTGAAAATAAAGAAACCCAAATTTGTTTTTCCCCCGTAACCCTGTAATAAAAAATAAAAATAAAAAAAGAAAACGAAGAATCGGCAAGCGATACTAATCATCTTTCATAACTATTGTGCCCATCACACAGTCCTTGAAACGATACTTGATTGCGGATTGGATGGACTCCGTCCTGAATTTCCTTACACGCCAGGTACGGATTCATCTCCCTGAGGTTTCTCCTTGTTTACTGCAAAAGCGCTTTCTGAATTTGCATGTAAATCTGAGATTTTGTATTTTTCTGGGGCCGGGACTGAAGGTGGTAATCCTCCTTTACTATGCTTTTCATCTAACAACTGCCAAAATGTATTCACAAGCCTGGGGGAAAAAACGACATTGTGAACTCACCTGTAAAATCTCTTTCTCGCTTTATTTATTAGGGGACACAGGACCGTAGGTATAGCTTGCTGCTGCCACTAGGAGGCGACACTAGGCTGAAAACTGTTAGCTCCTCCGCTGCCAGCTATACCTCCTCCAGTCTGGAGAGAGCATATCAGTTTGTGCTCCAGCAGTAGGAGAAGCAGAAGTAAACTGAAAACCAAACAAGAACTGCACACTGCCATAAGACCAAAGCAAAACAAGGTCCCAACTGGCAACCCATGAACCCATTTTTTTTACATTTGACCCCTTTTGGAATTTATTTCCGGCTTCCCACTACATCATATGCAATATTAAATGGTGGGGTTGGAAAGTACAACTTGTCCTGCAAAAAACAAGCCCAGATATGGCGATGTGAACAGACAAATAAACAAGTTATGGCTCTGGGAAGGCAGATGTAGAAAGGGTTAAAGGGCAGGTTGTGCAGCCCACGTACTGGACATTGCAGTAAGTACAAGTTATTGGACTAGGAATGTAGTGTCCTCTGTGCTGCAGGATTCTCCTTTCCGGTATTGAGATATGTCGTAGAATCTCAATACCAGAGGAAAACTCTTCAGTTCTGTCCCTTCGCTGTCAATGGGGACAAAACTAAACAGAACGGAGTCACCAGATTACATTTCGTCCCATTTGGCCGGACAGAAAACGCTGCATGCAGTGGTCATGGGATAATGTGTCGGAAAAAACTGATCCGGCACCATTGACTTACATTGTGTTTCATGCCGGATCAGACTTCTCAGACACAAAAGAAAACGAATCTGGCACCATTGACAAACTCTCCTCGGCCAGAAGGGGGCTATAACTATTACAGTGGCCTCTTCCTCTCTCTATCTTTTTGAGAACCCTCAGTAACATTTTTAGGGGGGGGAAGAAAGGCCTAGAAAAGGCCCTGTCTCCAAGATTGAGACAATGCGTCCACCGCTTTCGGATGTTCCCATGGAGATAGGGAATAGAAAACTTCTACCTCTCTGTTTGATCTGGTGGCAAAAAGATCTATCTCCGGAATCCCCAATAATGCTGTGACCTGATTGAAAACCCTCTGCTCTAGGGACCACTCTCCCTGGCTTAGGTGTGACAACTGAGAAAGTCTGCTTTCACATTGTCCGAGCCCTTGAGATGCACCGCAGAAAGAGAAGATAGAGAAGCCTCTGCCAGACTGAATATCTGATGGGTAAGGGACATGAGGCCCTGAGCTCTTGTACCTCCCTGCCGATTGATATAGGCTATGGCTGTTGTGTTGACCGAGTAGATCTCTACATTTCTGCCCCTGATAACTGGAAGACTCTGTTCCAGGGCTAACTTGATCTGGGATAAGGCTCTGCTGTCACAGCTCCCCTGCAACAGAAGGGACTCCACATGGGCTCCCCAACCGGATGGACTTGCATCTGTAGTCAAAGGAAGAACCGCTTCTCTGATCCACGGAACCCCTTTTTGAAGATTTTCTAAATTCATCCACCACCTCAAGGAGCTCAGAGTCCGAGGAGATAGAGATATCTCCGAGTCCAGCGAGAGTATACATCTGTCCCATTCCTGTAGAATCTGAAGTTGTAGAATCCTTGAATGATTTGGGGCCCATTCTACTGGAATCGGAGCCGTCATGAGGCCCAACACAGACATGGCCTCTCTTAGGGTGACAGACGGGTGTGAGTGAATGTGTTGGACCCTGGACTTAATTTGTAAGGCCTTCTGAAGGGGCAACCGACACTTCTGGGCTCTGGAGTCTACAATCATCCCTAGGAAGTTGCACCTCTGCCTTGGACATAAACTGGACTTTTCTAGATTTATCTCTAATCCTAGCTTTTTTAGAACTTCCTTCAACCAGGCAATCTGCCTCTGAAGGGCCCGATACGATTGGGACACGAGAAGAAAGTCATCCAGGTAAAGTATGATGACTATTTTTCTCCCTCACATGGGCCATCATTTCTGAAACTATTTTCGTGAACACTCTCAGAGCCTGCGAAAGCCCAAGAGGTGAGGGGAAGGAGGTAAGCAACTGCTCCCTAGGGATACCCCCTTTAATGCGGGCCTCTAACTCTCCCATCCACACCTTTAGGGACCTAGCGACAGAGGTACCAGTAATAGCAGGTTTAAAGGCTGCTGCAGAGGCCTCCCAATTTTTCTTTAAGTAAATCGTTCCTTCCTCTGTTAAACATAAATGTCCGTTTGTTGAAGGTCTCCGCCCCCTGGGATAGGGCCCCAAAACTGGATGCTCCCGTGGCTAAGATGTCCAGGAAAAATTCTCTACCCTTTAAAGATATGGGTTCCCTTAAAGACCCAATGGACAGAAGGGCAGAGGAAAACTTCCTATCTGTGGTCTTCCATTCCCTGGCGATTACCGCCTGAATGTTCTTAGGTACATCAAACACCTTCCTATTTCTAGGATCCAGGCCCTCAAACATAGCACTGACTGCTGAGGTCATTGATCATCCAATCCCATAGTAGCTCTAACCGCCTTC
The DNA here is from genome assembly GCF_905171765.1 of Bufo bufo. NCBI lineage: Eukaryota > Metazoa > Chordata > Amphibia > Anura > Bufonidae > Bufo > Bufo bufo. The sequence continues at coordinate 6,819,759 of NC_053392.1, read as the reverse complement.
ACTAGGGAGTTAGTGTTCTCAGTATGAAACAGCAGTTTTCCTGCAGCCTCGTCCTCAGAAGAATCGTCCGATGACAAACAAACAAACAAACACTCTCCTTCTTCCTCCCAGATAGAATATCGCTGTCGCTGGAGGGGGAATCTTTAGATGCAGCAGCAGAAGTACCGGGGCGACATTTCATCAATCCGCTAACCAACTCTGACCTCATCCCTGATCATCTGCTTAATACTGCTCATCAAGGATGGAGCTTCCTCCTCCATTAACTTGCTGACACATCCTTTACAAACCGCACACCCCCTCTCTTTAGCTCTGGAGGTCTTCCTGGAAGACTCCTTAGACACCTAATCTGCTGGGGAATGACCCCTCTTACCCTACCGTGGTACCGATGTATTACTGGTGGTCTCAGAGCGCTGAACCTGCTCCATTCCTTACACAGCAAACTCAGCCGGAATGGGAAACTGACAGCTCTTCAGTCCGCATGGCAGTGAGCTGGCTGGGCATTTTGTCCTCGGCACGGGCTGCCGGCTCCCTCCCCTTCCGGTCGGCAGCGTCGGCTTCCTTCCACCGCCACACTCGGAAGTTCAGACACACACGGGCCGGCAGCCGAACATGCAAACACGGCCGCAGACGTTCGCAAAAGACCCAGAGGTACAAACCCCCCAGGTCCAGGGAAGGGGACGGAAGGTGAGGGACAGACTCTGGAGCTCAAACTGAGCAGCGGCTCCTCATGGAGACTTAAGCCGCTCGGGGTAACCCTCCTCACTTGCATAAATTGCCGGGGCCCCCGCAGCTCTAACAGAGTATTGGCGATCCGATTCCTTCCTGCCTCTTAGGACAGGAAACTGAGCTGGAGGTGGAGGGGAGGTTCCCTCTTTTAAGGTATTCTGTTTCCTGTCCAGAGGAGGAGGCGGTCTCTCCAGGGGTGCTGTCATAGGCGAAAGAGAAAATCATTTTTTCAATTGGTCTTTAGTAAAAAATATTGAGCCGTTCTGTCACAAAGGGTTAACTGTTCTTCTAGCTGTGTGACTGGTACTTGTGCTGGTCATCTAATAATCCTGATCTCTAAATTACTAAGGCCTGTATTACACCAACAGATTATCTGACCAATATCTGTCCAAATGCAACATCTTTTAAGTGCAACTCTTTAAGTGCACATACTGAATTATACCAGAATGTAATATTATGGATATGGAATCCACTTTGTCATCACTGCCTACTGACCATCACCAATTCTCTCCTCTCCAGGTATGTCTACATTGAAGCTAACTACTGCACCCAGCTTTCCACAGTCTGATATTGTCCACACCTCTCATCTTTCCTTCTCATTCCCTGATATGTCTACATTGAACTTCAATGTCTCTTTCTCTGCTGGATTTATTGAGTATTTGTTTACATTGACTATTTCACCCTCTATCTGGTCCTCCCTTGATTAGGCCAAATGTAGCCCCCTCCCCTCTTGGTCAAACCCGAGTGAACACCGAGTGGTATAAATCTAAGTCCTTAGGTCTTTCAGACCTTGGTCTTTCCAAATGCAACATCTTTTAAGTGCACATTCTGAATTATATTAGAATTGGACCAGAATTGGACCACAAATAAATACAGAAATAGTTAATGCAAATAATGTTTAAATTTTTCATCTTTTCCAAAACCTCCTGAAATCCCCTATATCTATTCATCCAGCAAGGAACTATTCTTCTCTCCCTCCATCTTACCTTCTCATCTGACACTTGCACAAACCTGTTTGCCAACATAAAACACTTCCTTCCCAAACACACACAGATACCTCCCCTGCCCTCTCTTATTCTCACCTACTAACACTTTCTCTGCTTCTCCTTATTGCTGGTGATATCTCTCCAAATCCTCACTATCACCTCCATGTCCCACTACAAATCTCCTTCTACAAATTCCTGCAACCGCTTAAACCTAATAACCATTCCTCTGACCCCTGCTCCTTTGGTTCCTCTTGCAGGAGCATTATGGAATGCACACTCAGTCTGTAACAAACTCTCCTACATTCATGATCTTTTCATCTGTCCAAAACTTTCCTTTCTTGTTCTCACAGAAACATGGCTGACACCCCTTACACCACCTCCCCTGCTGCACTCTCATATAGTGGATTTCATTTCACTCACACACCCCACCCCGGCTGCAAACATGGTGGATGAGTTGGTCTTCTCCTATCAGACACCTGCTCCTACAGTCCAACTCCACTGCCACCCTCCATTACACTCACTTCATTTGAAGTACACTATGTTCGCATCTACTCTCCCTCCAACCTCCACTAGCTGTCATTTACCACCCCCAGCCCAGCCACCATCTTTCTTTACCACTTTAACACCTGGCTACTACACTTTCTTTCTGCCGACATCCCCACTATCATCATGGGTGACTTCAACATCCCTATTGACACCTGCTACTCAGCCGCCTCTAAACTCCTATCACTCTCTTCCTCCTTCAGCCTATCACAGTGGTCTGCTCCCACCCACAGAGATGGTCACACTCTGGATGGTCACACTCTGGCCTCTGCTCCCTATCTAACCTTTCTAATTCGCCTCTCCCCCTATCTGACCACAACCTACTCACCCTTCTCTTCATTGGTCTCTTCTGCTGCTCCCCCGGTCCACACACTAGCACACCCCCGCAGGAACCTTAAACATCTCGACTTGCTTTCTGACTCTCTTCTGCCACTCTCTACCATATGTTCCCTCCAAGACCCAGATGCTGACACCACCCTGTACAACACCACAATAAGTACAGCTCTGGACACTGCTGCACCCCCCCCCCCCCCCCCCCCACACACAACAAAACCCGAACAATCAACAGACAACCCTGGCACACCAACCTGACCAAAAAACTCAGACAAGCTTCCAGGGCTGCTGAGCGGCGATGGAAGAAATCCCATTGTAAGGATCATTTCACTGCATACAAGCAATCCCTCCTCATATTCAAATCCTCATTCGCTGATGCAAAACAGACGACTTCTCATCTATCATGTCTTCCTGGCCCACAGCCCTAAACAACTTTTTAACACTTAACTCCCTTCTCCGTCCCCCAGCGCCCCCACCCTCTCCTCTCAGCTGAGGACTTTGCCACATACTTCAAACAAAAGATAGTCAACATCAGAGAAAGCTTCAAAGCACAGTCCCCACAGACCCTCTACACAACTGCTCGGTCCTCTTCTCCCAAAACCCGCTTCTCCACCATTACAGAAGAAAAACTCTCCACTCTACATCTCACCACCTGTGCACTTGACTCAATCCCATCCCACCTCATCCATAAACTCAGCACAGTGTTTATCCCAGCCCTAACTCATCTCTTCAACCTATCACTAACCTCTGTTTTTTCCCCCCTCTGGTTTTAAACATGCTACCAATAAACCCATCCTCAAAAAGCCTTCACTTGACCCATCTTCTTTGTCCAGTTATCGCCCCATATAACTTCTTCCGTATGCCTCAAAGCTACTTAAACAACACGTCCATTCTGAACTGTCCTCTCACCTTTCCTCCTGCTCCCTCTTTGATCGGCTACAATCTGGCTTCCGAAGCCACCGCTCAACTGAGACTGCCCTCACCAAAGTCACCAATGACCTACTAACAGCCAAGACCAAAAAACATTACTCTCTCCTCCTTCTCCTTGACCTGTCCTCTGCCTTTGACACTGTCGACCACTCCCTTCTGTTACAAACTCTCATCTCTTGGCATCACTGACCTGGCCCTCTCCTGGATCACATCATACCTCACAGACCGGATGTTTAGCGTCTCCCACTCTCACACCACCTCCTCGTCTCATTCCCTCTCTGTTGGTGTCCCGCGAGGCTCTGTCCTAGGACCCCTGCCCTTCTCTATCTACACTTTTGGCCTGGGACATCTCAGAGTCCCATGGTTTTCAGTATCACTCTTATGCTGACGATACACAAATCTACTTCTCTGGTCCAGACATCACCACCTTACTATCCAGAATCCCACAATGCCTATCTTCCATATCCTCCTCCTCTCGCTTTCTAAAACTTGGATAAAACAGAATTCATCATCTTTCCCCCATCTTGATCAACCACCCCAACAGACCTATCTATCACGATCAATGGCTGCATACTATCCCCGGTTAACCAAGTCCGCTGCCTTGGAGTGACCTTGGATTCTGCCCTCTGCTTCCGACCACACATCCAAGACCTTTCCACCACCAGCTCAAAAACATCTCCCGAATCTGCTCTTTCCTCAACTTTGAATCTGCAAAAATGATTATACCTGCCCTCATCATCTCCCGCCTAGACTACTGCAACATTCTCCTCTGTGGTCTTCCATCTAGCACTCTCGCACCCCTCCAATCTATCCTCAACTCTGCTGCCCGACTAATCCACTTCTCACCCTGTTACTCCTCTGCCTTATATAAATAAATAAATAATAACCCCCCCTCCCCACCTGTAGACTCAAGCCTTTATCATTGTGCCCCCATCGGGTTCACAGAGGTAGGGGGCTCCCTACCCCACCGGACACTACTCTGTGGTGGCAGCGTCCGATGTTTACCATGGCAACCGGACGCCTTCACAGGCTTCCGGCTTGCCATGGTATAAAAGCCTGATTAGCCTCCTGCCAAAGGCAGAAGCAGCCTGATCAGCCTGTGTGTAAAGTCACAATACACTACAGTACACTATATAGTGTACTGCAGTGTATTATAGAGGCATCAGACCCACCGAATCTTCAAAAACCAAGCGGGTCTGGGTAAAAAATAAAAAATGTCAAAAAATAAATAAAAATAAAAGAATTTCTTCTTATAACCGCACAATTATCACGGATTAAAAAATGTTAAAAATTAAATACACTACACGTTTGATATCACCGCGTCCATAACAACCTGATCTATGATAGGGTCATGTTACTTTGCCCACCTCACGCAAAAAAAAAAAAGTATTAAAAGTGATCTTAACAGTCTTATGTAAACCAAAATCATAACAGTCAAACCGTCACCTCATCCCGCAAAAAATTATCCCCTACATCAGACAATCGCCCAAAAAATAAAAAAATATATGGCTCTCAGACTATGGAGACACTAAAACCTGTTTTTTTTTTTTTAATGATGTTATTGTATAAAACTTAAATAAATAAAAAAAAGTATATATATTAGGTATCGCCGCATCCGTAAGAACTCTTAAAATATCACATGACCTAACCTCTAAATAAAAACAGTGCCAAAAAAGCCACCTTACATCACAAAAATTACAACACCAAGCGATCAAAAAGGCATATGCCCCCCCAAAATAGGAACCTATGAAACAGGCACCTCATCCCGCAAAAAATAAGACCTTAACTAAGACAATCGGTCAAAACATAATTTTTTAATTTACAAAATGACCCAAACATGATTGACAAAAATTAACTATTAGATGAGGTATCAATATCTATTATAAAAGTAGAGAAATTGAAATTTGGAAAATTGTGAATTTTTCAAAATTTTTGGTAAATTTGATATTTTTTTATGAATAAAAATTAAATTTTTTACTCAATTTTACCACTGTCATGAAGTACAATATGTGACGAGAAAATCTCAGAATGGCCTGGATAAGTAAAAGCGTTTTAAAGTTATTACCACAAAGTGAGATTTGCTAAAAATAGCCTGGCCCTTAAGGTGAAAAAGAGTCATGAAGGGGTTAATAATAGGTAATATTTGTCCAATGAGACCAATATTTGGTGTGTATAACAAAAGATCTGTGTGTATAATAGGCCATCTGACCAATGAATGGTCAGAAAATCTGTCAGATAATCTGTTCTTATAATACAGGCCTTAGAGGTGATGACACCTACCTGAGGTATAACAGCCATTAATATATGTCTCCAGCCTTTATAGTGTAGAAGTAATGTCATCTATAACACCCGGCATCTGATGACACCTACCTGAGGTATAACAGCCATTACTACATGTCTCCAGCCTTTATAGTCTAGAAGTAATGTCATCTATAACACCCGGCATCTGATGTCACCTACCTGAGGTATAACAGCCATTACTACATGTCTCCAGCCTTTATAGTGTAGTAGTAATGTCATCTATAACACCCGGCATCTGATGTCACCTACCTGAGGTATAACAGCCATTACTACATGTCTCCAGCCTTTATAGTGTAGAAGTAATGTCATCTATAACACCCGGCATCTGATGACACCTACCTGAGGTATAACAGCCATTACTACATGTCTCCGGTGCCTTTACTAGTATAAAACTATTAGCCTGCTATTTAAAGACTCAAAGCTGGGTCACTGCCCGGAGTGCTCCTTTACTGCAGCTCTAAGGTGGAGCCTCACCTAAAGAAACCTCCCAATTCCCTTCCTCCATTCATGATTCCATACCTGTGGTCACATGGACTGGAATGTCCTCCTCCACCTCACTCTTACACGGGGGATCGCCCATCATCCGCTCTTCTTCATCCTCCACTTTAATATCAGTCACATCTTCCCCCTGATTTGTCTTAGTCTCCCGTCCTGTCGGCCCTGTATCTCGCGCCTGCGCCGTCCCGTTCAGTATTCGGCGCAGGCGCAGTGAGTAAAGGACGCCCCCCTCCTTACCCTGCTGATCGCCCCATAAATCCGTCTCCTCTTCTGCTTCATCTTTAACCTCAGCCTTAATATCCATCAGATTTTCATCCTAAAGAAGAGAAATGTAAAATGATCTTTGGTTCAGTCCCTTTCTGGTCAGATTCTGGGGAGACTTCAGCTCCAACTACCTGATGGTTCTCTGGGAGCTTCTCCTCTGGACAGTCCTGGGAATACAGAGGACGCGGACATCTCTCGGGGGGACTTCTCCTCCTGGAGTCAGAACCTATAGGAGATAACACACAGACTGAATACAATACTGAGCGCCACAGACAGGAGGAGGAACTCTGCTGTCAGCCGCCATCTTTGTAAATCCTCTTGTGGATCCTGAAATGCGGCAGAGGAACCTGCGGGTGGATTAGGGTGGAGTTCACCCCGCTGCCCTCTGAGTGTCCGGATGATTGGGGTCTGGCAGTCAGCAGTCTGGAAGTCTATGGGGAGCCGGCAGCAGTTTATAAGCCGCAGATTCACCGGACATTTTATAGTTTCCAGGAGAATTTCTGACCCTTCAGTTTTCTGCTTCTAATGGAAAAGAAAAATCCTCAGAAAGTGTGACCCCCATAGAAGGACGAGAGCGTTCCCCCGATAATCAGGACTGAACGCCCATAGAGGGACGAGAGCAACCTGATATTAGGGCTGAACCCCCCATAGAGGGATGAGAGCAACCTGATATTAGGGCTGAACCCCCATAGAGGGATGAGAGCGCCCCTGATATCAGGACTAAACCCCTATAAAGGGAAGAGAGCTCCCTCCGATATCAGGGCTGAACCCCCATAGTAATGGAAAAGAGACCTAATAATCCTGCCAAAGAATCACCCCCATAGAGGAACGATAGCGCACCCCGATATCCAGGCAGAACCTCCACAGATTTACAAGAGCACCGCCCCCCTTCGAATTATCAGGACTGAACCTCCATAAAGGGACAAGAGCACCCCCTACAAATTATCAGGTCTGATCCCACATAAAGGGACAAGAGCACCGACCCCCCCTCGATATCAAAGCAGAACCCCCATAGAGGGGACAAGAGCACCCCCCCATATCAGGACTGAACCCCCATAGAGGGACGAGAGCACCCCCGACATCAGAACTGACATCCCTGATAAAGATGACTTCTGCATTTCCCGTACGTCTCGCACATCCCTGTCATCTCTTTTACTGTAGAGTCATTTAGAGTTCATAAACTGTGTCCATAGGATGGTTCATACTGGGGAAGACCGGTTCATACTGGGGAAGACCGGTTCATACTGGTATAGTACTGGGGCAGGAGACCCCCCGTATAGACATATAAAACACACCTGGAGACATTGTATCTGTGTCTTTCTTTCTCTCAGTGACAGACTTGGAGGCCTTTGAAGTACAAATTCCAGAGAAGAGGGCTTCCATCTACAGTCCATGGTGTTAGAAACCCAGAAACGTCAACAGGACTATCTCCCACGGGACTACTGAAATTCAACAACCACAGTGGGCAACCCTTTGTGTTACGTGGGCTCTCCACCGCGAGAGCACCGAGACTGTGGACTCTTTACTGTAAGAGCAGTGAGACTATGGACTCTATACTGTAAGAGCAGTGAGACTATGGGACTCTATACTGTAAGAGCAGTGAGACTATGGACTCTATACTGTAAGAGCAGTGAGTGAGACTATGGACTCTTTACTGTAAGAGCAGTGAGACTATAGACTCTATACTGTAAGAGCAGTGAGACTATGGACTCTATACTGTAAGAGCAGTGAGACTATGGACTCTATACTGTAAGAGCAGCGAGACTATGGACTCTTTACTGTAAGAGCAGTGAGACTGTGGACTCTTTACTGTAAGAGCAGTGAGACTGTGGACTCTTTACTGTAAGAGCAGTGAGACTATGGACTCTTTACTGTAAGAGCAGTGAGACTATGGACTCTTTACTGTAAGAGCAGTGAGACTATGGACTCTTTACTGTAAGAGCAGTGAGACTATGGATTCTACTGTAAGAGCAGTGAGACTATGGACTCTTTACTGTAAGAGCAGTGAGACTGTGGACTCTTTACTGTAAGAGCAGTGAGACTGTGGACTCTTTACTGTAAGAGCAGTGAGACTATGGACTCTTACTGTAAGAGCAGTGAGACTATGGACTCTTTACTGTAAGAGCAGTGAGACTATGGACTCTACTGTAAGAGCAGTGAGACTATGGACTCTTTACTGTAAGAGCAGTGAGACTGTGGACTCTTTACTGTAAGAGCAGTGAGACTATGGACTCTTTACTGTAAGAGCAGTGAGACTATGGACTCTTTACTGTAAGAGCAGTGAGACTATGGACTCTTTACTGTATGAGCAGTGAGACTATGGACTCTTTACTGTAAGAGCAGTGAGACTATGGACTCCTTACTGTAAGAGCAGTGAGACTATGGACTCCTTACTGTAAGAGCAGTAAGACTATGGACTCTTTACTGTAAGAGCAGTAAGACTATGGACTCTTTACTGTAAGAGCAGTGAGACTATGGACTCTTTACTGTAAGAGCAGTGAGACTATGGACTCTTTACTGTAAGAGCAGTGAGACTGTGGACTCTTTACTGTAAGAGCAGTGAGACTATGGACTCTTTACTGTAAGAGCAGTAAGACTATGGACTCTTTACTGTAAGAGCAGTGAGACTATGGACTCTACTGTAAGAGCAGTGAGACTATGGACTCTTTACTGTAAGAGCAGTGAGACTATGGAGTCTTTACTGTAAGAGCAGTGAGACTATGGACTCTTTACTGTAAGAGCAGTGAGACTGTGGACTCTTTACTGTAAGAGCAGTGAGACTATGGACTCTTTACTGTAAGAGCAGTGAGACTATGGACTCTTTACTGTAAGAGCAGTGAGACTGTGGACTCTATACTGTAAGAGCAGTGAGACTATGGACTCTATACTGTAAGAGCAGTGAGACTATGGACTCTTTACTGTAAGAGCAGTGAGACTATGGACTCTTTACTGTAAGAGCAGTGAGACTATGGACTCTTTACTGTAAGAGCAGTGAGACTATGGACTCTTTACTGTAAGAGCAGTGATACTATGGACTCTTTACTGTAAGAGCAGTGAGACTATGGACTCTATACTGTAAGAGCAGTGAGACTATGGACTCTTTACTGTAAGAGCAGTGAGACTATGGACTCTTTACTGTAAGAGCAGTGAGACTATGGACTCTTTACTGTAAGAGCAGTGAGACTATGGACTCTTTACTGTAAGAGCAGTGAGACTATGGACTCTCTACTGTAAGAGCAGTGAGACTGTGGACTCTTTACTGTAAGAGCAGTGAGACTATGGACTCTTTACTGTAAGAGCAGTGAGACTATGGACTCTTTACTGTAAGAGCAGTGAGACTATGGACTCTCTACTGTAAGAGCAGTGAGACTGTGGACTCTTTACTGTAAGAGCAGTGAGACTATGGACTCTTTACTGTAAGAGCAGTGAGACTATGGACTCTTTACTGTAAGAGCAGTGAGACTGTGGACTCTTTACTGTAAGAGCAGTGAGACTATGGACTCTTTACTGTAAGAGCAGTGAGACTGTGGACTCTTTACTGTAAGAGCAGTGAGACTGTGGACTCTTTACTGTAAGAGCAGTGAGACTATGGACTCTTTACTGTAAGAGCAGTGAGACTATGGACTCTTTACTGTAAGAGCAGTGAGACTATGGACTCTTTACTGTAAGAGCAGTGAGACTATGGATTCTACTGTAAGAGCAGTGAGACTATGGACTCTTTACTGTAAGAGCAGTGAGACTATGGACTCTACTGTAAGAGCAGTGAGACTATGGACTCTTTACTGTAAGAGCAGTGAGACTATGGACTCTACTGTAAGAGCAGTGAGACTATGGACTCTTTACTGTAAGAGCAGTGAGACTGTGGACTCTTTACTGTAAGAGCAGTGAGACTATGGACTCTTTACTGTAAGAGCAGTGAGACTATGGACTCTTTACTGTAAGAGCAGTGAGACTATGGACTCTTTACTGTATGAGCAGTGAGACTATGGACTCTTTACTGTAAGAGCAGTGAGACTATGGACTCCTTACTGTAAGAGCAGTGAGACTATGGACTCCTTACTGTAAGAGCAGTAAGACTATGGACTCTTTACTGTAAGAGCAGTAAGACTATGGACTCTTTACTGTAAGAGCAGTGAGACTATGGACTCTTTACTGTAAGAGCAGTGAGACTATGGACTCTTTACTGTAAGAGCAGTGAGACTGTGGACTCTTTACTGTAAGAGCAGTGAGACTGTGGACTCTTTACTGTAAGAGCAGTGAGACTATGGACTCTTTACTGTAAGAGCAGTGAGACTATGGACTCTACTGTAAGAGCAGTGAGACTATGGACTCTTTACTGTAAGAGCAGTGAGACTATGGAGTCTTTACTGTAAGAGCAGTGAGACTATGGACTCTTTACTGTAAGAGCAGTGAGACTGTGGACTCTTTACTGTAAGAGCAGTGAGACTATGGACTCTTTACTGTAAGAGCAGTGAGACTATGGACTCTTTACTGTAAGAGCAGTGAGACTGTGGACTCTATACTGTAAGAGCAGTGAGACTATGGACTCTATACTGTAAGAGCAGTGAGACTATGGACTCTTTACTGTAAGAGCAGTGAGACTATGGACTCTTTACTGTAAGAGCAGTGAGACTATGGACTCTTTACTGTAAGAGCAGTGAGACTATGGACTCTTTACTGTAAGAGCAGTGAGACTATGGACTCTTTACTGTAAGAGCAGTGAGACTATGAACTCTTTACTGTAAGAGCAGTGAGACTATGGACTCTTTACTGTAAGAGCAGTGAGACTATGGACTCTTTACTGTAAGAGCAGTGAGACTATGGACTCTTTACTGTAAGAGCAGTGAGACTATGGACTCTATACTGTAAGAGCAGTGAGACTATGGACTCTTTACTGTAAGAGCAGTGAGACTATGGACTCTTTACTGTAAGAGCAGTGAGACTATGGACTCTATACTGTAAGAGCAGTGAGACTATGGACTCTATACTGTAAGAGCAGTGAGACTATGGACTCTTTACTGTAAGAGCAGTGAGACTATGGACTATTTACTGTAAGAGCAGTGAGACTATGGACTCTTTACTGTAAGAGCAGTGAGACTATGGACTCTTTACTGTAAGAGCAGTGAGACTATGGACTCTATACTGTAAGAGCAGTGAGACTATGGACTCTTTACGGTAAGAGCAGTGAGACTATGGACTCTTTACTGTAAGAGCAGTGAGACTATGGACTCTACTGTAAGAGCAGTGAGACTATGGACTCTATACTGTAAGAGCAGTGAGACTATGGACTCTTTACGGTAAGAGCAGTGAGACTATGGACTCTTTACTGTAAGAACAGTGAGACTATGGACTCTTTACTGTAAGAGCAGTGAGACTATGGACTCTTTACTGTAAGAGCAGTGAGACTGTGGACTCTTTACTGTAAGAGCAGTGAGACTATGGACTCTATACTGTAAGAGCAGTGAGACTATGGACTCTATACTGTAAGAGCAGTGAGACTATGGACTCTATACTGTAAGAGCAGTGAGACTATGGACTCTTTACTGTAAGAGCAGTGAGACTATGGACTCTATACTGTAAGAGCGGTGAGACTGTGGACTCTATACTGTAAGAGCAGTGAGACTATGGACTCTATACTGTAAGAGCAGTGAGACTATGGACTCTTTACTGTAAGAGCAGTGAGACTATGGACTCTTTACTGTAAGAGCAGTGAGACTGTGGACTCTTTACTGTAAGAGCAGTGAGACTATGGACTCTTTACTGTAAGAGCAGTGAGACTATGGACTCTATACTGTAAGAGCAGTGACTATGGACTCTTTACTGTAAGAGCAGTGAGACTGTGAACTCTTTACTGTAAGAGCAGTGAGACTGTGGACTCTTTACTGTAAGACCATTGAGACTGTGGACTCTTTACTGTAAGAGCAGTGAGACTGTGGACTCTTTACTGTAAGAGCAGTGAGTTTACAAAGTCAGGATCCATGAAAGGTCCTCTACAAGTCAAAGTCACTTTTTTGAGTTCAAACGGGTGTAAGGCTTCAAAGGAGAAACTGCAGCTTTGTCAATGACAGTCGCCATTTTAGGTCACAGTCCATCTCTGGGCATTAACTGCTTCCCGACCGCCTAACGCAGGGATGCGTCCTGGCGGCGGTCGATTCATTCCTCCTGGACGCATATACGCGTCATCTCGCGAGATTACGCTCACAGCCGGCCCGCGCATGCGCATCGCGGGGCGGCAGAAGTTAAAGGGACGTTTCGTCACCAGCCAGCCAATGATCATTTTCAAAAAATCAAATCAGAAGCCAACACCTTATATTTATAAATATAAGGTGTTAAATGGCTTCTCTGCTCCTCTGCTGGTCCTTTTTGCCAGTTGGTCCCAGCAGAGGAGCAGACATCACAGTGAGAAGCCACCAAACACTTCACTTAGCCCCAGATCACCCCCCATCACCCCAATTAACCCCTTGATCGCCCCTGTCAATCACCTAGTGAAAGGGAAAAAAGTGATCAGTGTAAGGCTACTTTCACACCTGCGTTTAGGTGCGGATCCGTCTGGTATCTGCACAGACGGATCCGCACCTATAATGCAAACGCTTAGATCCGTTCAGAACGGATCCGTTTGCATTATTTACATTGAAAGTCAATGGGGGACGGATCCATTTGAAAATTGAGCCATATTGTGTCAACTTCAAACGGATCCATCCCCATTGACTTACATTGTAAGTCTGGACGGATCCGTTTGCCTCCGCACGGCCAGGCGGACACCCGAACGCTGCAAGCTGCAGAGCGGAGGACAAACGCTGCCAGACTGATGCATTCTGAGCGGATCCGCATCCACTCAGAATGCATTAGGGCTGGACGGATCCGTTCGGGGCCGCTTGTGAGACCCTTCAAACGGAACTCACAAGCGGAGCCCCGAACGCTAGTGTGAAAGTAGCCTAAACTGTCACTTTTTTCTTTCACTGGTATTGACTGATAGTTTTAGGATAGTTTAGGCCCCTTGGTTAGGTAGTTAGCGATCGTTTAGCGCCCAGGCCTGATCGGTCGCCCACACGTGCGTTCACCCACGCCCGCCCCGCCGCAGTGACAAAAAATGTATTATTTTTGATCACTGCACAATCACTTTACAAGCGCTGCGGCGATAAAAAAATCAGTTTTGATATTTTTTATCAACCGCAGCGGCCTCCGGTACTTCGCTAGCCTCCCCTTTGTAAGACAGGCTTGCTTTTTTTCTTGGGTAGTCTCAGGGAATACCCCTAAATTTAGTAGTCCAAATGTCAAACAGGGGGTATTCTTCTGAAGAGGCCTACAGGATTCTGACCCAGTCGGATGAGGAGTGGGAACCCTCATCTGACGAATCTAGCGGGTCAGAATATGAACCTGTAGAAAGCAGTGGCTCTCTGACCCAAAGTTCAGACGGGGAGGTTGAGGTCCCTGATAGCACCAGGCGTACCCGGCCCCGTGTCGCTAGACCACAGGTTATGCAGGATCCGCTTCAAGAGCAGCAGAGTGGGGCTGGCGCTGTCGGATCACGTGGTGAGGCATACACCAGCAGCACAGCCCATCCTGGACCTAGTACCAGCACTGCCGTACAACATGGTGACGTGGCGAGCACCAGAAGGGCAGTTGAAGCTGGTACGGTGGCACGTGCAGTAGTTACCCCGTCGCAGCCACCGCACAGACAGGCCCGTAGAGCCCCTAGAGTCCCTGAGGTGCTGGCAAACCCTGATTGGCAGTCACCAACTTCAGCCGCACCTGTAGTTCCCCCTTTCACCGCCCAGTCTGGAGTTCGGGTTGAGACGGCTCAGATCGGTTCGGCCCTGGGATTTTTTTTAATTTTTTTTAATAATTTTTTTTATTAAGGAAATTCAAAAGTGTACAGACTTTTCCAAATGAGTACACAAGAAAAGAATAATTAGAATACAATCACAACGATTGATGTGAATGGAGAAATCTGGTTTGCCAGGGCATACGAGCTAAGTGGGTATGGATGTTGGGCGGAGCTCCTATGTCCTGGCAGACGCCTTTCCCCTCCTTTTTTTTTTTTGGGAGAGATTTTTTCATCCACATTGATCGATGCGAATGAAGAAATCTGTGTCGTTCATTTTTTCTTTCAGCCCAGAGGCTGAACGGAAAAAAAAATAATCTCATTACCCGTATGCTCAATATAAGGAGAATAGCAGAAACTCCTAATGCTGGCCATACATGTAATGATTGCGGAGACCCTCAAATGCCAGGGCAGTACAAACACCCCACAAATGACCCCATTTTGGAAAGAAGACACCCCAAGGTATTCGCTGAGGGGCATATTGAGTCCATGAAAGATTGAAATTTTTGTCCCAAGTTAGCGGAAAGGGAGACTTTGTGAGAAAAAAAAAAAAAAAAAAAACAATTTCCGCTAACTTGTGGAAAAAAAAAAATTCTATGAACTCGCCATGCCCCTCATTGAATACCTTGGGGTGTCGTCTTTCCAAAATGGGGTCACATGTGGGGTATTTATACTGCCCTGGCTTTTTAGGGGCCCTAAAGCGTAAGAAGAAGTCTGGAATCCAAATGTCTAAAAATGCCCTCCAAAAAGGAATTTGGGCCCCTTTGCCCACCTAGGCTGCAAAAAAGTGTCACACATGTGGTATCGCCGTACTCAGGAAAGTTGGGGAATGTGTTTTGGGGTGTCATTTTACATATACCCATGCTGGGTGAGATAAATATCTCGGTCAAATGCCAACTTTGTATAAAAAAAATGGGAAAAGTTGTCTTTTGCCAAGATATTTCTCTCACCCAGCATGGGTATATGTAAAATGACACCCCAAAACACATTGCCCAACTTCTCCTGAGTACGGCGATACCACAGGTGTGACACTTTTTTGAAGCCTAGGTGGGCAAAGGGGCCCACATTCCAAAGAGCACCTTTAGGATTTCACAGGGCATTTTTTACACATTTTGATTTCAAACTAATTCCCACACATTAGGGCCCCTAAAATGCCAGGGCAGTATAACTACCCCACAAGTGACACCATTTTGGAAAGAAGACACCCCAAGGTATTTTGTGATGGGAATAGTGAATTCATGGAAGTTTTTATTTTTTGTCACAAGTTAGTGGAATATGAGACTTTGTAAGGAAAAAAAATAAAAAAATCATGATTTTCCACTAACTTGTGACAAAAAATAAAAAGTTCTATGAACTCACTATGCCCATCAGCGAATACCTTAGGGTGTCTACTTTCCGAAATTGGGTTATTTGTGGGGTTTTTCTACTGTCTGGGCATTGTAGAACCTCAGGAAACATGACAGGTGCTCAGAAAGTCAGAGCTGCTTCTAAAAGCGGAAATTCACATTTTTGTACCATAGTTTGTAAATGCTATAACTTTTACACGCTATACAGGCACGCCGCTCTCATCAACACTGCTTGCCCGCCTACCGGAGTGTGGCGAAACCAACCTCGCCACTGGGCTTTGGAGAGGACTGGCTGCTGGCCTCTTGCCCCTGGATTATGGGCCATATACTAACTTTTGAACCCCTGGTCTGATTCATGCCATTTTTTAATATGTTGTTCCCCTGAATGGATTGATTGTAAATATGTAATTTTTATGTGAATGTGATGTATGGTTTTAGAGTTATGAAAGTTGGGTAGAAAGTATGTTTAACTGTATGTATAATTGAGTCTCCTCTCAGGATAAGAGGAAGGGGATATGCTGGGTGTGTTTCTATTGTCCCATTGGGTGTTTAAAATGGTGATGTCTGTTCTGTTGTCCTCACATGTGTATTGGCGATCTCCCTTTGTCCTCAGAGATAATTGGATTGCTCTTCAGGTTGTCTGGACAGAGAGGAGGAAACCATGATGCATTGTGGGGATATGTTGTCCTATGTCACAGTCTTTATTCTGGTCCTCTGGGGGCGTGAACGATTGGTTGCTGTAGTTACATTGTATGTCTTGTAATGTACTGATTGGTTGTATTTCAAACCCCTGTGGGCAGTACTATGTTTGTTTTTTGTGAATAAAAGAGGCTGTACTTCAAGTACAGTCAGACCACTGTTTGACCCTCAACACGGAGCCTTGTCTCGTTATTTTGGGGATCCGCTATATGCTGTTAGAGGACCGATTGCCAGGATTGTAAGCTGTGCCTGTCTCTCAGAAAAGGGGCATATCGCCTAAACGGATTTTAACCCCTTGTCTGCTGAAACGGTCCGTTACATTGGTGGCAGCAGTGGGATCGTTCCTACAGCCAGAAGGACAGCTACAGGAGACACCATTTCTGTGGATTCTACAATTTAAGGACAACGCATGTCCCAGTACAGCGTCCCTGACAGCAGCAGGATGGAACCAGCAGTGTTATACGAGGAGGAGGACCTGGATGGCCGGGATGCATTAAGGAAAGGCATCTGGTACCAGGCCCTGGATAATCTACAATACCAGAGGGGTGAGAGTCTCCCCAGTGAAGAGCAGCGGTTGCAGAAGCAAGTGGCCCTGCGGATGCCCTTCCTGGGAGAGCAGCCCCTGGAGGAATGGGTGAAGGAACTAGAGCACCGGGTATGGCAGGAGCTATGGCTGGAGGATGCCTACCAGGCGCTTTGGTGGTATATGGCACAGTATATACCCTGGACAGCCGAACATGACAAGCCAGAGGGAGAGGAGTTTTATGGTCCTGGCTTGTTATGGGAGTCCTTTGCAGAGCCTGACTTCGGGAGCCCTGCACAGTCCAGACTTCAGGACATTTTCTATGAGAGGGAGGCTAGGCATGAGTGGGATGACCCCCATGAGGTAGAGCAAGACCTGGCTCACCTAGCAACCCTGGAGTGGGAACTGGAGCAGGACTACCGAGATCTCTTCCACTCCATTGAGAAGGCTCGGCAGGACGGTAAGGTGACAGACCCAGATCCAGACCCTTTCAGCTGGGCAGATATTGTAGAGTGCTACTGGGAAGGACCCCAGGTGGCCGGTAGAGATGGGACCGAGGTCTCTCCGCCGGTCCTGCAGGGAATTGGGAGCCCAGTCTCCATTCCCCAGCGGCAGTGTGAAGTGCAGGGAGAGGAGAGCAGCGTCCTCTCTCCCCAGCGGCAGGCTGAGGTACAGGGGGCAGAGGTAGTTGTTCCTGCCCCCCAGCAGCAGAGTGATATGCCGGGAAGGCAGTGTGAAATGCAGGGAGAGGAGAGCAGCGTCCTCCCTCCCCAGCGGCAGGCTGAGTTACAGGGGGCAGAGGTAGTTGTTCCTGCCCCCCAGCAGCAGAGTGATATGCCGGGAAGGCAGTGTGAAAAGCAGGGAATAGAGAGCCCAGTCTCCTTTCCCCAGCGGCCGTGTGATGTACAGGGAATTGGGAGCCCAGTCTCCATTCCCCAGCGGCAGGCGGAGTTACTGGGGGCAGAGACAGTCGGTCCTGTCCCCCAGCGGCAGAGTGTCCAGCAGGGAATAGAGAGCCCAGTCTCCTTTCCCCAGCAGCAGGACACTGTATTGGGAGCGGAGACGGTCGGTCGCCCTCCCCAGCGGCTGGAAGTATGTATGGGAGAGGAGCTCGTTATCCCCTCTCCCCAGCGGCAGCTTAACGCACCAGGGGGAGACAGTAAGCCCCACAACAGTACAGATGGGACCGTTGTCTCTGCACTTACAGTACAGGGGGTAGAGACAGTCGGTCTCCCCCTCCAACAACCAGGCTCCTTCTGTGGTAGCGCTGGCACCAGGGCAGAGTACCGCTGATACCTGCCCACAAAGCAACCTCCATTCTAAGCCAGGGAGCAACACAGAGACCAGGAGTACCAGCTTCCAACATAACCTTGGTGGACTCACTGGACAGAGACAGGCTACCAAATGCAACAGGTCCAGTATTGGGTTGAGGGTGGGCTGCCAGACTAACTCAGGTACCGACCGGCATGAGGTCAGGTACCTGGTTAGTCTTCCCTGGGGGGGGGAGATGTGTGGCGAAACCAACCTCGCCACTGGGCTTTGGAGAGGACTGGCTGCTGGCCTCTTGCCCCTGGATTATGGGCCATATACTAACTTTTGAACCCCTGGTCTGATTCATGCCATTTTTTAATATGTTGTTCCCCTGAATGGATTGATTGTGAATATGTAATTTTTATGTGAATGTGATGTATGGTTTTAGAGTTATGAAAGTTGGGTAGAAAGTATGTTTAACTGTATGTATAATTGAGTCTCCTCTCAGGATAAGGGGAGGGAATATACTGGGTGTGTTTCCATTGTGCCATTGTGTGTTTAAATGGTGATGTCTGTTCTGTTGTCCTCACATGTGTATTGGCGATCTCCCTTTGTCCTCAGAGATAATTGGATTGCTCTTCAGGTTGTCTGGACAGAGAGGAGGAAACCATGATGCATTGTGGGGATATGTTGTCCTATGTCACAGTCTTTATTCTGGTCCTCTGGGGGCGTGAACGATTGGTTGCTGTAGTTACATTGTATGTCTTGTAATGTACTGATTGGTTGTATTTCAAACCCCTGTGGGCAGTACTATGTTTGTTTTTTGTGAATAAAAGAGGCTGTACTTCAAGTACAGTCAGACCACTGTTTGACCCTCAACACGGAGCCTTGTCTCGTTATTGGGGGGATCCGCTATATGCTGTTAGAGGACCGATTGCCAGGATTGTAAGCTGTGCCTGTCTCTCAGAAAAGGGGCATATCGCCTAAACGGATTTTAACCCCTTGTCTGCTGAAACGGTCCGTTACACGGAGGAAGCGGCGGATGTCTCCTCCAGATCAATCATTCAAGCCCTGCTGGGTTGCTGGTCAAGATACGACCGCTAGATGACAGCGAGAGCTCAGGCCTCTCGCTGCGACTCCTGCTGCCACCCCCCCCTTCTGCTTCCGTATTTTTCGGATCCATACTGTAAAAATGCTAGGCCCAGACTATTTTGCACATGTGTTTGGTGTCCAAATATGATTAATAAGTTCCTGTTTCCGATCCACAAAACACGGATCGCATACGGAAACCAAACGGAGAATTTTAGAAGAAGTACGGAACGGAAACACAACGGACAAAATAAACGGAGAAAAACAATGTGCATGGGCAGTGTTGTCCGAGACTGTGTATATTTATTTCCTGTCCTGGACGTCTCTGTCCTCCCTTCGCGCTTGCACATGTCTGATGAGGAGAGAAGTCCTATCCATGTTTTATCACCTTGCCCCGGCCGGTAGCACGGCTCAAGTTTAAATTTTCCAGCTCGCGCTCACACCGGAGCGCTGTCTGCCGTGGTCCAATCACAGCGCAGAGCGTCACAGCCAGGGAGAAGGAGACGCCCAATGAGAAACCCTGCCGTCCCCTCCTCCTGTTCCGATGGTATTCATTAGCATACCAGGCAGGAGTGCTGCAGGGGGCACAGCGGGTGAACGGAGCAGCGCCCAGAAGAGCTCGTAGATCTCTGCTCTATGCCCTACATAACCCGCTGAACGGCAATTATCACATATATTTTCTTCCCCCCTATTATTAAACCCCAGAAAAGTAAAATAATGTAAAATCCCGGCAGGACGGCTAATAGGACGTAGGTATAGTTCCTATTAATGCACCCGGTAAATGGCGGTATCACAGCGCCTGCACCCCGATCACAAGCAGATTACTGCGGTATCATACAGTGCAGAATAACTGCAATCTGGCTCCGCAGTCAGTGCAGCAAGGTGTAATAGGATTGTTCCTCCCCGATAGAGATGGCCCGAACTATCCGACGGCGAACAGTTCCCGGCGAACATAGCTTGTTCGCGTTCGCCTCTGCCGGGCGAACACATGCGATGTTCGGTCCGCCCCCTATACATCATCATTGAGCAAACTTTGACCCTGTACCTCACAGTCAGCAGACACATTCCAGCCAATCAGCAGCATACCCTCCCTCCCAGACCCTCCCACCTCCTGCACAGCATCCATTTTAGATTCATTCTGAAGCTGCAGTCTTAGTGAGAGGAGGGAGACTGTAACTGCTGCTGATTTAATTGGGAAATCGATAGCTAGGCTAGTGAATTCAGTGTCCACTCCAGTCCTGAAAGACTCATCTGATCTCTGCTGTAAGGACAGCGTCCTGACAGCACCCCAAAAAGCCCTTTTTAGGGCTGCAACATTAGTCTGCTTTTTTTTTTCCCTTTATATACATATTGCAGTTGCCTGGCCTGCCTGTGTGTGAGGAGCTGCAGGCCCACAGACTGTAGTGTGCCCACTGCCAGTGCTCACCCCTGTCATTCCGTGTGGCACAGGACTTTGCTTAAAAAAAGGCACTTAATTTTTACACTTTAATCTAAGGTTAGTTGCCTGCCAGTGTGTGTCAGGCTGACTTCCACTGACTGTAGTGTGCCCACTGCCAGTGCCCACCACTCATACCGGCTGGCACAGGACTTTGCATAAAAAAGGCATTTAATTTTTACACTTTAGTGTAATTTCAGCTGCTTGCCTGCTGCTAGTGTGTGTCAGGCCGACTTCAACTGACTGTAGTGTGCCCACTGCCAGTGCCCACCCCTGTCATCCCGTGTGGCACAGGACTTTGCTTAAAAAAAAGGCACTTCATTTTTACACTTTAATCTAAGGTTAGTTGCCTGCCAGTGTGTGTCAGGCCGACTTCAACTGACTGTAGTGTGCCCACTGCCAGTGCCCACCCCTGTCATCCCGAGTGGCACAGGACTTTGCTTAAAAAATAGGCACTTAATTTTTACACTTTAATCTAAGGTTAGTTGCCTGCCAGTGTGTGTCAGGCTGACTTCCACTGACTGTAGTGTGCCCACTGCCAGTGCCCACCACTCATACCGGCTGGCACAGGACTTTGCTTAAAAAAAAGGCACTTCATTTTTACACTTTAATCTAAGGTTAGTTGCCTGCCAGTGTGTGTCAGGCCGACTTCAACTGACTGTAGTGTGCCCACTGCCAGTGCCCACCCCTGTCATCCCGAGTGGCACAGGACTTTGCTTAAAAAATAGGCACTTAATTTTTACACTTTAATCTAAGGTTAGTTGCCTGCCAGTGTGTGTCAGGCTGACTTCCACTGACTGTAGTGTGCCCACTGCCAGTGCCCACCACTCATACCGGCTGGCACAGGACTTTGCTTAAAAAAGGCATTTAATTTTTACACTTTAATGTAATTTCAGCTGCTTGCCTGCTGCCAGTGTGTGTCAGGCCGACTTCAACTGACTGTAGTGTGCCCACTGCCAGTGCCCACCCCTGTCATACCGAGTGGCACAGGACTTTGCTTAAAAAATAGGCACTTAATTTTTACACTTTAATCTAAGGTTAGTTGCCTGCCAGTGTGTGTCAGGCTGACTTCCACTGACTGTAGTGTGCCCACTGCCAGTGCCCACCACTCATACCGGCTGGCACAGGACTTTGCATAAAAAAGGCATTTAATTTTTACACTTTAGTGTAAATTCAGTTGCTTGCCTGCTGCCAGTGTGTGTCAGGCCCGCTTCCACTGACTGTAGTGTGCCCACTGCCAGTGCCAACCACTGATACCGGGTGGCACAGTAGCTTGCCGATAAATAAGGCATTTAATTTTTAGACAGTAGTCTAAATTCAGTTGCTTGCCTGCTGCCAGTGTGTGTCAGGCCCTCTTCCACTGACTGTAGTGTGCCCACTGCCAGTGCCAACCACTCATACCGGGTGGCACAGTAGCTTGCCGATAAATAAGGCATTTCATTTTTACACTTTAGTGTAATTTCAGTTGCTTGCCTGCTGCCAGTGTGTGTCAGGCCCGCTTCTACTGACTGTAGTGTGCCCACTGCCAGTGCCAACCACTGATACCATCTCCCCGTTCGAAAAATCTATTCAATAAATGGCACCCAGATTGGGGACGTTAGAGGGATTAAACTGATGAGAATAGTACTACAGAAAATACCACTCATATCGGGTGTGACAGTAAATTGCACGGCGCAGACGCAGTCACCGTGGATAAAAACAAAGGGGAGGGAGCCAGCGTTTTTTTAACCATCTCCCCGTTCGAAAAATCAATTCAATTGACCTTTCGGGGACCCTTGGTGTTGTACGTGGCTGGGTGGAGGAAGAAACCTTCAATGACATCACCGGGACGTGGCTAGCTTGGTATCCAACCTTGTGCAAATGGGGAGTTTGCGGTTGTGCAAATGAACTGTTTGCGGTGCATTAAAAGGGGAGTTTGGTCTGTCAATGTCTGTGATGCGGGCGTAACCCTTACACTACCTGATCGATACAACATCATACCTGATCGTATACACACACTGGATGTTTTAAAGCACGTTATTCCAAACAATTTAGGAATGTTAGTTGATTTATGCCCTTTATGGATTAAAACCCGACTCTGCGTCCACTACGTAATTTTCCATGGGAGTTTTGCCATAGATCCCCCTCCGGCATGCCACAGTCCAGGTGTTAGACCCCTTGAAACAACTTTCTCATCACTATTGTGGCCAGAAAGAGTCCCTGTGGGTTTTAAAATTCGCCTGTCTATTGAAGTCTATGGCGGTTCGCCCGGTTCGCCAGTTCGCGAACATTTGCGGAAGTTCTCGTTCGCTGTTCGCGAACTGAAAATTTTATGTTCGCGACATCACTACTCCCCGACTGAACCCTGCTCTACAGAAACGCTGCGGAATGATCCCTCCCCGTCCTTTCCCTGCACCTTGAAGAATCTTTCCCTGAACTTGTAAATCGTTTTCCCAGCACAATGAAGTCTTTCCTCGCACTGTCCCTAGCGCCTGCTGACGTCTCTCCCTGCACTAAGTGCACTGGAAACTGGCAGAATCCAAGATGGCTGAGGCTATTTATAGGGCAGTGACATCACCGGGGTGGCTGCTGATTGGCTGCACGCATGGCATTGTGGGTGATCCCGCCTTCCCAGAGTTCCTTGCTCCATGTCCTCACACGTGTAGTCACCATTTTAGGATAGAATGCGATCAGTTACCACGAAGCGTGAGGAAATACGGATTTGGGCACAGGGGTAAACAGAAGCCCCCGGGATACTGCTGGGATCCTCTGTGTACCAGCAGCTGAACTCCTCAAGAAGATGGAGGACATAGTCCTCGGAGGTCCTCTCATAGACCTTCCAGCCCAGACACCTCTCCAGTGACTTATTACAACTAGTGTTGAGCGAACTTCTGTTTTAAGTTCGGCGTCTAAAGTTCGGCTTCCGGTTAGCGGAGAATCCCGATATGGATTCCGAATTCCGTTGTGGTCCGTGGTAGCGGAATCAATAATGGCCAATTATTGATTCCGCTACCACGGACCACAACGGAATTTGGAATCCATATCGGGATTCTCCGCTAACCGGAAGCCGAACTTTAGACGCCGAACTTAAAACAGAAGTTCGCTCAACACTAATTACAACCCCCACTCCTGTAATGCTGTGAACCAGCTCTGCTGCTGTCCGTGGGGTCAGAAAGGGGGGATAGGAAATGACATTGATAAAAAGGGGGGCATCGAGAGACCACTGATGAGGAGCAGTTTGTGATGATATATGTACATGGTTGTCAGACATCGAAGGGTTAGCAAAGTATCACCTATGTCTGTCTTACTGATCCTTATACTGAGAAATCTGTAGATGGTTCTAGATGGTGGAATGTGGACCGAGGGGAATCATTACCGGGAATACCAGGCAGCGATACAGAAACCACTGCCTTCTAGCTGCTCAGCACAGGAGGTGGAGGTGAAGCCCTCACTGCAGAGTGCAATCTGGGTGAGGACAAGGAGGTGGACATCTACATCCCTGCAGGGTGTAATTTGGGTGAGGACATCTACAATCAATGCAGGGTGTAATCTGGGTGAGGACATCTACATCAGTGCAGGGTGTAATCTGGGTGAGGACATCTACATCAGTGCAGGGTGTAATCTGGGTGAGGACATCTACATCACTGCAGGGTGTAATCTGGGCGAGGACATCTACATCACTGCAGGGTGTAATCTGGGTGAGGACATCTACATCAGTGCAGGGTGTAATCTGGGTGAGGACATCTACATCAGTGCAGGGTGTAATCTGGGTGAGGACATCTACATCACTGCAGGGTGTAATCTGGGTGAGGACATCTACATCACTGCAGGGTGTAATCTGGGTGAGGACAAGGAGGTGGACATCTACATTGCTGCAGGGTGTAATCTGGGTGAGGACATCTACATCCCTGCAGGGTGTAATCTGGGTGAGGACATCTACATCCCTGCAGGGTGTAATCTGGGTGAGGACATCTACATCCCTGCAGAGTGTAATCTGGGTGAGGACAAGGAGGTGGACATCTACATCCCTGCAGGGTGTAATCTGGGTGAGGACATCTACATCCCTGCAGGGTGTAATCCGGGTGAGGACATCTACATCCCTGCAGGGTGTAATCTGGGTGAGGACATCTACGTCCCTGCAGGGTGTAATCTGGGTGAGGACATCTACATCCCTGCAGGGTGTAATCTGGGTGAGGACATCTACATCCCTGCAGGGTGTAATCTGGGTGAGGACATCTACATCCCTGCAGGGTGTAATCTGGGTGAGGACATCTACATCCCTGCAGGGTGTAATCTGGGTGAGGACATCTACATCCCTGCAGGGTGTAATCAGGGTGAGGACATCTACATCACTGCAGGGTGTAATCTGGGTGAGGACATCTACATCCCTGCAGGGGGTAATCTGGGTGAGGACATCTACATCCCTGCAGGGTGTAATCTGGGTGAGGACATCTACATCAGTGCAGGGTGTAATCTGGGTGAGGACATCTACATCCCTGCAGGGTGTAATCTGGGTCAGGACATCTACATCCCTGCAGGGTGTAATCTGGGTGAGGACATCTACATCCCTGCAGGGTGTAATCTGGGTGAGGACATCTACATCCCTGCAGGGTGTAATCTGGGTGAGGACATCTACATCCCTGCAGGGTGTAATCTGGGTGAGGACATCTACATCCCTGCAGCGTGTAATCTGGGTGAGGACGTCTACATCCCTGCAGGGTGTAATCTGGGCGAGGACATCTACATCCCTGCAGGGTGTAATCTGGGTGAGGACATCTACATCCCTGCAGGGTGTAATCTGGGTGAGGACATCTACATCCCTGCAGGGTGTAATCTGGGTGAGGACATCTACATCCCTGCAGGGTGTAATCTGGGTGAGGACATCTACATCCCTGCAGGGTGTAATCTGGGTGAGGACAAGGAGGTGGACATCTATACGACTCCAGGTCTGTGTTTGGTGTAGAACCTGATGTCGGAGATATTTGGCGGAGCCGCGCCCTCCTGAGCTCTGTAGGTAAGCCTATATACAATGCCGGGGCTGGACGGCGGCCATTACACCCATTGTCATTCCCTAAACGGGCGGCCATATTGAAGAGCAGACCCTCCGGCTGTGGTGACCGCCCTGACAGACCAGGAGGCCACAGAGGCCGCATTACTCCCCTGGATGGTGGCCGCAGCGGACCTGTTCCAGACATGGACGGAGGCAGGGGCCGCACAGGAGCCTCTAAGGTCTGCCGGCCCCGTGTCTCCATGATGGCCGCCCTGCCTCACCCCTCACATCTCCCAGGGAGCCATGTCTGCCGCAGTCTGGGAGGACTGATATGTGCAAGGCATAACCCAGGGGGGTCTACCCGAGATGTGCCCGGAACCATGGCCGAGAGTGAGCCGCCGGGAACCTCCCCGCACATCCAGCAGTGTCCGCCCGGAGCAGTCCTGTTACCTGGGAGGGGAGCCTCCATCATGGCGGCCGGGGGCAGCTTCACCATGGGGACAGAGAGCGGAAGGACCTGGGGTGACGTCACTGTCATGTGACCAGAGCAGGGGTCGGAGCTCAGCAGTGCAGACAGGTGTAGGAACAGGACCTGCGGTGACGTCACTGTCATGTGACCAGAGCAGGAAAAGGCGTGGCTAGGCAGTGCAGAAAGGTGGTGGTACAGGACCTGCGGTGACGTCACTGTCATGTGATCAGAGGTGGAAGGGGCGGGGCTCAGCAGTGCAGACAGGTGGAGGAGCAGGACCTGCGGTGACGTTATCGTCATGTGATCAGAGCAGGAAGGGGCGGAACTAGGCATGCAGACAGGTGGTGGTACAGGACCTGCGGTGACGTCACTGTCATGTGACCAGAGCAGGCGGAGCTTAGCTTTGCATAGGGGAAGAAGTAGTCAATGACCTGTGATAACGTCAAGTCACGTGAGGGGGCGGAGCCGCCAGGAACCTCCCCGCACACCCAGCGGTGTCAGCCCGGAGCAGACCCGTCCACAGCTCCTGTTACCTGGGAGGGGAGCCTCCATCATGGCGGCCGGGGGCAGCTTCTCCATGACTAAAACTCCAGACACCAAACGGACCTCCTGACATCACACTATCACGTGACAGTTCTAGGTCACGTGGGTCGGCAGCCAGCGCGCGCTCCTATCACAGTAGGAAGGTTCGGCCGCTCTGCGCACTGACAGAGGAGAGTGAAGCCTGTGGAGGGGGCTGATAATTGTGTGAGGGGGGAGGGGGCTGACAATTGTGTGAGGGGGGGAGGGGGCTGACAATTGTGTGAGGGGGGAGGGGGCTGACAATTGTGTGAGGGGGGAGGGGGCTGACAATTGTGGGAGGGGGGAGGGGGCTGACAATTGTGGGAGGGGGGAGGGGGCTGACAATTGTGGGAGGGGGCTGACAATTGAGGGGGGAGGGGGCTGATAATTGTGTGAGGGGGGAGGGGGCTGACAATTGTGGGAGGGGGCTGACAATTGTGGGAGGGGGGAGGGGGCTGATAATTGTGTGAGGGGGGAGGGGGCTGACAATTGTGGGAGGGGGGCTGACAATTGTGGGAGGGGGGAGGGGGCTGATAATTGTGTGAGGGGGGAGGGGGCTGATAATTGTGTGAGGGGGGGAGGGGGCTGATAATTGTGTGAGGGGGGAGGGGGCTGATAATTGTGTGAGGGGGGAGGGGGCTGACAATTGTGTGAGGGGGGAGGGGGCTGACAATTGTGTGAGGGGGGAGGGGGCTGACAATTGTGTGAGGGGGGAGGGGGCTGACAATTGTGTGAGGGGGGAGGGGGCTGACAATTGTGTGAGGGGGGAGGGGGCTGACAATTGTGTGAGGGGCGGCTGTGTGGGATTGTATGATGGGGGGGCGGCTGTGTGGGATTGTATGATGGGGGGGCGGCTGTGTGGGATTGTATGATGGGGGGGCGGCTGTGTGGGATTGTATGATGGGGGGGGGGCTGTGTGGGATTGTATGGGGGGGGGGCGGCTGTGTGGGATTGTATGATGGGGGGGCGGCTGTGTGGGATTGTATGCTGGGGGGGCGGCTGTGTGGGATTGTATGATGGGGGGGCGGCTGTGTGGGATTGTATGATGGGGGGGCGGCTGTGTGGGATTGTATGATGGGGGGGCGGCTGTGTGGGATTGTATGATGGGGGGGCGGCTGTGTGGGATTGTATGATGGGGGGGCTGTGTGGGATTGTATGATGGGGGGGGCTGTGTGGGATTGTATGATGGGGGGGCGGCTGTGTGGGATTGTATGATGGGGGGCTGCCGTGTGGGATTGTGTTCTTGGGGGGGGGGGTGTGTAATATTGTGCAGAGAGGGGGCCGAGTAATATTGGATGCAGGGGGTTGCTGTGTGATTTTTGGATGCAGTGGGGGGCGCAGTGTGATTTGGTATGTGTGGGGGGGCGCAGTGTGATTTGGTATGTGGGGGGGGCGCAGTGTGATTTGGTATGTGGGGGGGGCGCAGTGTGATTTGGTATGTGGGGGGGGCGCAGTGTGATTTGGTATGTGGGGGGGGCGCAGTGTGATTTGGTATGTGGGGGGGCGCAGTGTGATTTGGTATGTGGGGGGGGCGCAGTGTGATTTGGTATGTGGGGGGGGCGCAGTGTGATTTGGTATGTGGGGGGGGCGCAGTGTGATTTGGTATGTGGGGGGGGCGCAGTGTGATTTGGTATGTGGGGGGGGGCTGCTATCTGGGGGGCCACATTGTATGTCACATGTTTTACTGAATAGAACAGGTTTCCATCTTCTCCGCACCCGATATTTATTTATTATATATTTTCTACTGTACAAGTCGAAGTGAAAGCTGCAGGTTTTACTGTTTTTAATAATAAACTTATTGTTGAACCAAAAAGATGTATTCTATATTTTTATGTTCATTTCTCAATTTATTTTTTTATTAATTATTTTTTAGTGCAATGAGAAGAGGAGTGAGCACTGACAACACTTGGACCACAGGATACAGGGATATACACTCACCTAAAGCATTATTAGTGCCCCCATACTAATACGGTGCTGGACCCCTTTTGCCTTCAGAACTGCCTTCATTCTACGTGGCATTGATTCCACAAGGTGCTGATAGCATTCTTTAGAAATGTTGGCCCATATTGATAGGATAGCATCTAGCAGTTGATGGAGATTTGAGGGATGCACATCCAGGGCACGAAGCTCCCGTTCCACCACATCCCCAAGATGCTCTATTGGGTTGAGATCTGGTGACTGTGGGGCCATTTTAGTGCAGTGAACTCATTGTCATGTTCAAGAAACCAATGTGAAATGATTGGAGCTTTGTGACATGGTGCATTATCCTGCTGGAAGTAGCCATCAGAGGATGGAGACATGTTCTCATTCTGTTTACCCCAAATTCGGACTCTACCATTTGAATGTCTCAACAGAAATCGAGACTCATCAGACCAGGCAACATTTTTCCAGTCTTCAACAGTCCAATTTTGGTGAGCTTGTGCAAATTGTAGCCTCTTTTTCCTATTTGTAGTGGAGATGAGTGGTACCCGGTGGGGTCTTCTGCTGTTGTAGCCCATCCGCCTCAAGGTTGTGCGTGTTGTGGCTTCACAAATGCTTTTCTGCAGACCTCGGTTGTAACGAGTGGTTATTCCAGTCAACGTTGCTCTTCTATCAGCTTGAATCAGTCGGCCCATTCTCCTCTGACCTCTAGCATCCACAAGGCATTTTTGCCCACAGGACTGCCGCATACTGGATGTTTTTCCCTTTTCACACCATTCTTTGTAAACTCTAGAAATGGTTGTGCGTGAAAATCCCAGTAACTGAGCAGATTGTGAAATACTCAGACCGGCCCGTCTGGCACCCACAACCATGCCACGCTCAAAATTGCTTAAATCCACTTTCTTTCCCATTCTGACATTCAGTTCAGGAGATTGTCTTGACTAGGAGCACCCCCCTAAATGCATCGAAGCAACTGGCATGTGATTGGTTGACTAGATAATTGCATTAATGAGAAATAGAACAGGTGTTCCTAATAATTCTTTAGGTGAGTGTATTTTATTGTAGTAGGACCTGCTAAGTCCAATCACATACAATTCATCCACTAAAAGTATATAATTGGTACCAATGTACAAAATATACTGGTGAGGGGTGAGAATCTTAATATCACAATCCTTTAGCGGTTGGTGTTCAGAAATGTCACCCTAAAACACCTAATTCCTAGCAAGAACACTTGCAATGGAGAAAACCACTAACACTTGTGGTGCCGCAATTCGAATTAAAGTGTCCCAAAAATACCTGTGATAGGTCACTCCGGTTGGTATTTTATCTCCTGCTGCATACAGATGAATGATTCTAGTGCTGTAGCAAAATAAGTCTCTCCAAAGTTATTTGGTATGACCGCCCAAAACGGCAAGTTTAAAGCCACTGCCGTGCTAAATTAGCAATTCAGGTTCCTACCTGGTTCCGAATGCCACTTCCCGCTGCCGCGTCTCACAGTCCTTCCACGAGAGGCGATGCCGGCTGTTTCGGTGGCTTGCGTTGATGACGTCACAGTATCGCAGGATTAGGCAGGGATAATACCTTGTCAGTGGCGTCCGTAGCTGTATGTTGGAGCTGTACTTGTGGCTGGAGATTTTCCTATTGTTATCGCATGGCCATGCAATACTTTTAGTGGGGGTCCCGTAGATTAGGTGGGCACTTTTCTTCCTGTCACCAGACGCGTTTTGGGGCGTCTACACCCCTTCCTCAGCGGTTAAAGCGCCAGTCATCACTCTCCACCTTTTATAGTTCATTCGGTAATCCGGAAGTTCTGGATTATTTAAGTATAATCCCTCCATTGCGGTTTTAGTGCGGTATAGTTGCGGATTCTCCAACTGAATTGTGTTTTTTCATAAAATGAAACTAGAACATTGCAGGGTTGTGTAATACCAGATTTTAAATTAAAATGACACTTGAATAAATCTAAAAACACAGTATATTCATGTTAAAAAATATAATTTAATCATGTTAAAAATATGAATAAATAAACACGCATCTCTATCATACAAAACAAAACTTTCTCCATTTATAGACAATTTGTCTTACCGTGGACTGATGAACAGCAAGGCTTTTGGAGATACTTTTATAACCCTTTCCAGCTTTATGCAAGTCAACAATTCTTAATCGTAGGTCTTTTGAGAGCTCTTTTGTGCGAGGCATCATTCACATCAGGCAATGCTTCTTGTGGAATGCAAACCCAGAACTGGTGTGTGTTTTTTTTATAGGGCAGCTGTAACCAACACCTCCAGTTTAGGCAGACTGTGATTGTCTATTGTTGGGACTTAGATGAAGATCAGATCATATTTTTTGACCAATTTGTGCAGAAATCCATATCATTCCAAAGGGTTCACATACTTTTTCTTGCAACTGTATATGTATTTTAGTACACCAAAAAGTTAATAACTGATCCCGACCATATGTTTATTGTGTTGATTTCTTAACCTACTACTAACACATAGGATCATGTCATGGACCTTCATTCTAGATTGTATTACTTTACTTGGCTTCTCACAATTGACACTGTTACAGACGATCATGATGTATCACAGACTTATTTCCTGAAGCTTATAGATCAAGTGTTTTATGTGCTATCATGGATTCATCGTGTTGATTATTTGTCCTAATTACTAATATATGGGACCACTCTAGATAATATTATCTTTATAGAATTGTTTCTCTATCACAGAATTCCAGCTATTGTAACTTTTTCCATCAATCTATTCATCAAAATATTGTGCTTATCAGGGATATTATTGTGTTGATGTCTGATCATCCACTTTATTTGATTAATGTATTCATGTGACATCTGAAATGTTCAAAGTTGTAATATTTTGGATCCAGCCACCCTGTTGCCTCTGGAGCAAGGGGGAGGGAAGAGTTAGGGCACTTAAACTTGTCGGGGGGTAATAATTCAATTAAGAATTATTAATTATGGTCA
This sequence comes from Bufo bufo, assembly GCF_905171765.1. Taxonomy (NCBI): domain Eukaryota; kingdom Metazoa; phylum Chordata; class Amphibia; order Anura; family Bufonidae; genus Bufo; species Bufo bufo. The sequence continues at coordinate 6,788,114 of NC_053392.1, read as the reverse complement.
TAAAAATAATTAACCATAAAAAAATTAAATTTATAAAATTTGTCATAAATTCTTAAAATCATGACCTGGTGAATTGTAGACGACCTAATTGATACAATTCACATCTGAGTCCGACTATTTCCTCAGATAAATAAGTTCTTTTTGACGTGAGATGACGTTAATGATAAAATGTAGTTCTGCATTATACAATAATACACAGGTATTATAAAAATACACAGATTTATTGGTTACAAGATTATAAACATATAAGTAAATAAACACAATGATACATGCAAATGAATATATATAGCGTTAATATAAAGCATTACAAGCTTAACAATACATGTGAGTGGAAATAACTTGTCACATTATACACAAGCTATTATTAGGTTAGGATATCAAAGTATGAACATAAGTTATATACATCACTTCTGTTCAGAGAAAACCTCATGATATCAGGATGGGCATGTCTAATCCTAGACATCAATATAGAATGCTAATACATTCCGCCCCCCCTAACCAACTACACATCACATGACTTCAAGATGGGCAAATCCATCCAAGGATATAACTTAGAAGAGATAACTGTATCCTTCCGCCCCATCCTGGACTATTTTCACATATATAACTTTGATAAGACTATTAAGACAAATAACAGGGATCTAGGATCTTAAATGGGAAGGATTTGAAACAAGTCTTTCCTGTGGAAATCCATCACTTAGCTTGGCGAAGAATGCTCTATCTATATATATATATATATAAGCAATTATTTAATGCTTTGCTAGATTATGAGTCTAGATTCCTCTGCAGGTAGAATGAAGCCTCACAATATCCTAAGACTACATCTCAATATGGAGATGATCAATTAATTTAATCATTTATTTATTCGCCAATCTAGATGGTATAATTTCACCCACACTATCAAATTAGTCTTAATAAAATGAAATATCATTTTCTGTGTCTCTCACCAAGTCCTAGTAGGAATCTCACTTCTGCTCCTAGGAAAGCTGGGTGGTCCATCATAGCGCATCTCACTATGCCTTTCATCTCGATAGACCCCTCTAGAGAGCTCCACTTCTCTTCTCCTCTCTCTCTTCTTTCTCCTTTTCCTCTCTTCCTTCTCCTACCTCCTGTGTATGGCTTATGATCACAAACTTATCAGTTAGACACACCTTCCTAGTTTGGAACTTTTCAATCATTGTCGGATGGGCGTGACCATTGATAAAAAATGTGACATCATAACCTTACCCAGAATGCACTTTTGCTACTGTTGTAATGTCACCTACTCATACCTAGGTGGCACTACTGTATAAGCTATTTGCATCATAGTATAAAGGGTTAACTTATGTAAGTCTGAATATACATTTTGACCTTTAATTTGAGCTTTAATTCAAAGCTATAGGGATTAATTCTGACACTTGTAGCAATTAGAGACAGACCTCTAGGCGTCTCTCTGAATGTTTCTCACACTTTTGATTTATTGATTATGATTGGCCTTGTTTTCTCACAGAGATATCAGTACCTCCTGTCACACCAAAGATGTGATTAACGGTTAAAAAATACACATCTTTACAGACACTCTTTTAGAGACAGATACTCTGCTAATGAGAAATATATATATATATATATATTATACTGGATACATGATAACATATAACAATCTAATATAAACAAATATATATATATAGTACAGACCAAAAGTTTGGACACACCTTCTCATTCAAAGAGTTTTCTTTTATTTTCATGACTATGAAAATTGTAACTTCACACTGAAGGCATCAAAACTATGAATTAACACATGTGGAATTATATACATAACAAACAAGTGTGAAACAACTGAAAATATGTAATATTCTAGGTTCTTCAAAGTAGCCACCTTTTGCTTTGATTACTGCTTTGCACACTCTTGGTATTCTCTTGAAAAGGCACAACAAACTTTTCTTCCAGACTTCCAGATCCAGAAGAAGAGGCTCATGACTGTTTGCAGATAAATGTCACAAGGGACAGTGGGATTTGGTAAATCAGCTATTAGATAATCCAGATCATGTGCTCTTGGTGGATGGATCGAGGTATGGCCAGGGTGGCAGGTACTACACAGGTTGGGCAGTGGTGATTAAATATGACACTAAAAAGCAGAGTCCTTACCACCACACATCTGCCCAAGAAGCAGAGCTAAGGGCTCTGGAGATGGCTTGCAGATATGCAGATGGAAAAGCAGCCAATATTTACGCTGATTCCAGGTACAGCCCATGACTATCGGCCCATTTGGAAAGCCAGAGACTTCCTGACCGCTTCAGTTAAACCCATCAAAATGGGGAAGCAGTGAGGTCTCTTATAGAAGCCCTCATGTCGCCAACTTGAGTGGCGGTGATAAAAACAAAGGTTACTGTAAAACAGACTCAGAGGAGGCAAAGGGAAAAGCCAAGGCAGATCAGGTGGCAAAAATGGCTGCCAAATTGCCTAGGCAGACCCCTGCCTTAAGTGGCCAGAGCTGAGGTCCCTGAAATAACTCCTCCTATCTCGCTGGAAGTTCTTAAGACCTTACAGAACCAGGTGGGGAAGGAGGAAAGGGACCAGTGGATGTAAAAAGGGGGGACTGCGAATGAGGAAGGCCTAATACAGTTCCAAGGGAAACTCTGCCTTCCCAGGTCCCTCTAATCCTTGATGGCACAGGCAACCGATGGGGTTACGCACCAGTCAGAAGCTGCTGTGTATGATTTAGTACATAGCGCATGGTACGCCCCAGGGTTTAGCACTGTAGCAGTCAGATATACCAAGGATGTATGATTTTTGCCCAGAACAATGTGAGACAAGGTGGTTAAGGTACCCCAGAAACACATGTCTTGCCCTTTGCATCTGTTTCAACACTTGCAGACTACCCTCAACCACCCAAGGTGGGCATGTATGAGTATGTATTGGTGTGTGATGACTTGTTTTCAGGATGGCCAGAAGCTTACCCGGTAGCTAAGACCACAGCAAAGAAGATTATGGCTGAAGTTGTATGCAGGAATGGGGTACCTGAGACCATTGAAAGTGACACAGGTGTTCACTTCACAGGTGAAGTGATGCAGAAGATAATGAAGGTTTTAGGTATAGAACAGGCCTTCCATGCTTCGTACCATCCACAAAGCAGCGGTAGAGAAATAATTTTTTTTTTAAAAAAAGGAACTGAACGGGACACTAAAGGTAAAGATTAAAAAAGCCATGGCAGAGACTGGTAAGCCATGAACAGAGTGCCTGCTGGTAGCTGTCTTTTCAGTAAGGTATATCCCTAACCGTGAGACAGGCCTTAGTCCCTATAAGGGACGACTCCGTTTGAAAATCCGTACCAGATATTTAGGAAATCCGCACCAGCTTTTGTGGGAAAGGATGAGAACCCACACCGGATCTAAGAATTAAAATTTGTAACTGCTATATAAAGGGAGATCTTTGGGGGATTGATTACCACTGAGGAAGGGGGCGACAGTAAGCCCCAAACGCGTTTGTCTCAAGACCCCCTGGATGGACTGTATGAATATCTGCTGAAAGTATTTGATGCCGATTTAAACCCCAAAAATCGATTACCAAAAGCACAGCACGAGGATACAAGAGATCTTACACGTGCAAACTTACACTGGCGTGGGAGAAGGTGAATAGAGGCTCGTAAGACACCGGTAACTAGTGATAACGGAGCAGCATCTAGAGGGACCGAGGGTGACGGCAGAGGCATCTACCAAAGTTTTTGCTACAGCAGTACATTGAACCGCAACACCAACAGAGGAAAGCTGTCGATAGAAAGAACTCAGCGGGACGCCGCTGAACAGTGAGTATAGCGGGACGCCGCTTAAACATTTACTGGGACTCATTATACAAGACTGTATTACCACTGTATTTCAGAGGAGACGCGAACACTGAGATGTATAGGATCCACAGAGGACACTAATTAGTTACAAGTAGCACTCAAACGGATGGTACATTAGTTTACACGGAACCTTATTTTATTATACCTCAGAATATTTATATTGTTATATGTGATATTGGGAATATATTAATTATGTATTAAGATAGATTTTTTAGTGTTTTTATTATTTTAAATATCTCCAGTTTTTGATTATAGTACGTCTTAATACAAATATATTAGTATATGTTACTGTTTTTATGTCAATAAATCATATGGTTTCACATAGAGTGAGAGTGCCCAGTACTTTTACTTTTGACTATTTACACTAATTGTCTCCCTTTATATTCCCTCCCATACTGCCTCACTTTGCGGTTTATACTTCTTCCTGGATGAGTTGTTCACTGCTGGAGGCTGCTACTGCTGATTCCTCAGATAAGTCTTTTTCTTTTATTTGTGTTTCCTTGCTTGCTTTATTCTAGGTGACCCTGACTCAGTCCGTATTAAGTGCAGGGAGCCGATGGTCGTGTCCCCTCACTATTATAGGGTTTTCAGGTGTCACACAGTATTAGGTACGTGGGCATGCAATCGTCTACCATAAAGACCTTTGCATGGGCATAGCAGTCAGGGAGAGCTCTAGGGGTCTTTATAGGGCTCACCCATATGCTCCTTAGTTTGGGATCAAGCCAGTTGGATGTTTATTTATAAGTTCCAGCTTTCTGCAACACCATCCGTGACAACGTGTTAATATTTTGTATTTATTTTATACCATGGGTCTGATATATCTAGTTTATTAAAAAATGGATAGGAGAAGGGCACTCGCTATATGGGAATATATGGAATTTATTACACGGATGTCCACTTAAATACAGGAATGTCACACAATAATACAGTTAAAATATCAAAAATAAAATCACATAAAATGAGATAAAAATGCCAAGATAGGCAACCATATATCCACTCTGATATATAGCCCGTATATTAACACTTGTGGATGTCCTTGCTAGATTGCACAAGCCTGTTACGTCGAAAAAAGCTCCAAGTTGTAGATAGATCGACGATAAACAGGATAATTGTAATATAGTGAGGTTCAATGCACAATATCACTGGTGTGGAGCTAGTAAATCCACATTTGTTACAATGTCTCTCCTATTTTGCAGAGCCTGTTGGTAGCTCATAAATCCACATTTATTGCAGTGTCCCAAACACTCCGGATATGAGGGCAAACAACGCTGCTGGTAGGTAGCAGGGTATGTCTAATTAGGAGCAAATAGACTATCCTGCACTGCACAGTGTTACTTGTACTTATGTGTACGTTACCGCTTCTGAAGTCTCCGACTTTCTCCTATGTCAGCCGACACAGCCTTGTAATGTTGCTGTTAGCTATCGCGGCGTCCTGCGAAATGTCCGAATCAAACGTAGCGTCCCACGTGACTCTGCAGCTTCTTCCTGGAAGCCGTCCTCAGTCTCCTGGGTCCTACTTTCCCTCCGTCTCTGCTCTCATTTAGTTACAGAGATACAGGTGTCTTTAGGGTTGTAGTATCAGCATTCCATACAAGCGTTAATATTTCCTTAATGAAAGTCCAGAACGGCACCAAACGCGTTTCAGGGTCTACACCCCTTCATCAGTGGCTATGGAACTGGACTAATTTTGGGGGCTTTATATATCCCGCCGTATCTGGAATATTCAGTTGTGCTGAAAACCTGGATCTGGATTTGTTTTCCCAGCATAATATATTACTTGGCCATTTCATATGTTTATCCCCAAATATACAACATACTTGATAATAAAATGATAAAATAAATTATAACACATGTAAAATCACATTACATATATAAAGTGGCATGGCATAAATGTATAAAAACATATGCAAAAAATTGCATAAAAATTCGCATGAAAAAATTTGCATGATAAAAAATCACATGATATGATGAAAAAATTTTTGCATGATAAAAGTCGCATAGTACACAAAAAAATCGCATGATATACAAAAAAATCGCATGATACACAAATAACACATCTATATTCACATATGTAAATCTTCATCGTTATATTCATTGTGAGCAATGTAGATTAGGGAGGGAAAGTCCCACAGGGAGGCGGGGTCAAAGTGCTGATAAACAGCCTAACTTCGACCCCACATCACCACAGGACATGCCCCCACTCACAAAAAGCCGAATAATTCGATTTCGGCATTATGGCCTTTTGGTAACAGTGAATCAAACTCAAAGATTCTCCTTGATTCCTGTCTGGACATATGTCTGATATGGTTACCACCTCTCCATGGACGTTTAACTTTTTCTAACGCATAAAATTTCAGAGATGATGGATCACAGTTGTGTACCTGCTTAAAATGACTTGACAGAGAATGTAATTCGTAGCCCTTCTTTATATTAGAAATGTGTTCTGCCACTCTTTTCTTGAACAATCTCTTAGTCCTCCCAATATACTGTTTATGACATGCACACTCCAGAAGATATATAACATCACTGAAGTTGCATGTCAAAGCATCCCTGATGGGTAATTTAAAAGCATTCTGCGTGGAGCTGACCTCCAGAGTCTTCTTAGGGAAGGAGGTAATTTTACAGTTGTTACACTGACCACATCTAAAGAAGCCTTTTGTGGTCAGCCAATTTGTTCCATTGGATTTTTTCAGGGTCTTTTTTACCGTCGGGGCTATTGTGGATGCAAAATTGTTGGCCTTGGTATATGTAATCTTTGGCTCTGGACTAAGGAGGGGACCTACTATTTTATCCTCCAATAAAATATACCAATATTTTTTGATTATTCTCTCTATTTGGCGATATTGTGAATGGAATGGCAATATTAATCTCAATGTGTCATCCATCTGTGTGGGGGCCTTATCCTCAAAGAACTGTTTTCTGTTCATATTTCTCACCTTTTCAAGGGCTTTCTCCACCACTTTAGTGGGGTATTCTCTATCTAAAAATTGTTGCCTTAGGATTATTGCTTCCTCTTCAAACTTTTCTTCCTCTGTACAATTACGCTTCAACCGTCTAAATTGGCCTGTTGGTATATTTATTAGCCATCGTGGCAAATGACAGCTTGTGAAGCGTATGTAGCTATTTTTCGCTATAGGTTTGAAGTAAGTATTACAGCAAACCCTATTACCTTTTATATTAATATTTAGGTCTAAAAATTCGACCTGATCCCTACTTGTTTTTGGTGTGAATATTAGGCCCTTGTTGTTCACATTAATCTCTGAAAGGAATATTTCTAATAATTCTTCACTGTCTCGCCACACAAACAGGATATCATCAATGAAGCGTCGCCACAGCACCAGACTCGTCCCCAGTTTGGGCAGGATAAGGTCCTCCTCCCAATGAGCCAAAAACAAATTGGCGTAACTGGGGGCGAATCTGGTGCCCATGGCGGTGCCAGTCAGCTGTACATAGAAGTCATGCTCAAAAACAAAATGGTCATTAATAGGAGACTACAGATTACAGAGGAACTATCAATAAAAATAGACAAATTAAGGAAGGAAGTAGATCAGTTCCCAGATGTAGAGGATGTACGTAAGTGGCAGGAAAGAATATGCCACAATTTAGATACTCTAGAAAAGGACATAATATACAAAAAATCTAAAAAGTTAAAAAATGCTGTGAATAATAAGGATAAGGATGTGAGAAAGAATATACATGAGAATACGCTAAATATAGGCAGGACCCAACCCATTCCTAATTTGTTGGAGCTCCCCAGTGTTTCCACCTCCAATAGATATGAATCTTTAGCCTCCCCCCATTTTTTAGATGTCACTCCCCCTCACCACAAACCCCGAACGAGACACATTCGAACCCTAACTCCCACACGTGCACAGAAGGAACGCAATCATCACAACTACAATTTAAGATATCGTCCCACGAATCACGACAGTCACCAGAGGAGGGGATATACACAACGTCACGATCACAATCACAAACACAATTACCCGAGCAATCACCGGCCAGAGCATCTCAATGTGAGAGCATTACCCAACATACACCAAATTCACGACAGTCAAAGAAAGTACGTAGAGGGAGACACTCCCGTAAGAAAGGACAAACATAACCATCACAGGTGATGTCAAATATTGTTAATTTGAGCAGTGCTCAACTAACAGAAGCCCAGATTTCAGTATTGAACAAAGGGCTAAAATTTGCCCCCACTAAAACCTTGGATAAATTTTCAACGTATATTGGGGTGGAAAAATTTATGAGGAGATTGTGCCTTAAAGAATATTTTTTTAAAAATCCTGTCCACTAAAAAGATTTAGATGAGGGAATATCACTAAAATACCCCCATACAGCATTAAAAGAAAAATCCAGGAAATACCCCAAACAGGAGATGAGTGAACATATGAGTGCATTCAAAATAAATATAGAAAAAGAATTACGAAGTCTGAAAAATTGCAGGAATAAAAACAATCTAACTAGAAAAGAAAGAGAGGCGATTCAAGACCTACAAAGAACTCAAAATATCACCATACGCCTAGCCGATAAGGGAGGGTCGGTGGTCATATTAGATACAGAGGTATACAAACAAGAATGTAAGAGACAATCGGGAGACCTTGGGGGCTAGCTCCTATTGATAATGGAGATGCTACTGAATGGCCCCCAAGGTCTCCCGATCTGACGCCCTTAGACTTTTATCTTTGGGGCCATCTGAAGGCAATTGTCTATGCTGTGAAGATACGAGATGTGCAGCACCTGAAACGACGGATACTGGAAGCCTGTGCTAGCATTTCTCCTGCGGTGTTGCTATCAGTGTGTGAAGAGTGGGAGAAGAGGGTTGCATTGACAATACAACACAATGGGCAGCACATTGAACACATTTTATAAGTGGTCAGAAACTTGTAAATAACTCATGAAAGAATAAAGTTACCATTGCACACCATTGTTTTTCTTCTGAAATTCCCAATAAGTTTGATGTGTCACATGACCCTCTTCCTATTGAAAAAACAAAAGTTGGATTCAAAATGGCCGACTTCAAAATGGCCGCCATGGTCACCACCCATCTTGAAAAGTTTCCCCCCTCACATATACTAATGTGCCACAAACAGGAAGTTAATATCACCAACCATTCCCATTTTATTAAGGTGTATCCATATAAATGGCCCACCCTGTATTGATAAATAGAGATGTCCCGAACTATTCGCCGCCGAACAGTTCCCGGCGAACATCGCTTGTTCACGTTCGCCACGGCGGGCAAACATATGCGATGTTCGGTCCGCCCCCTATACGTCATCATTGAGCAAACTTTGACCCTGTACCTCACAGTCAGCAGACACATTCCAGCCAATCAGCAGCATACCCTCCCTCCCAGACCCTCCGACCTCCTATCAGAAAGCAAGGACAGCATCCATCTTAGATTCATTCGGAAGCTGCAGTGTTAGTGAGAGCAGGGACAGTGCAGCAGCTGCTGATTTAATAGGGAAATCGTTAGCTAGGCCAGTGTTCTGTGTCCACTCCAGTCCTCAAAGACTCATCTGATCTGCTGTAAGGACAGCGTCCTGACAGCACCCCAAAAAGCCCTTTTTAGGGCTAGTACATCAGTCTTCTTTTTTTTTTTCTCTGTAATATAGTTGCAGTTGCCTGCAAGCGTGTGTGTCAGGCCCACAGCGTGTTCTGTGCCCACTACTGCCAGTGCCCAGTGCCACCACTCATATCTGGTGTCACAGTAGCTTGCATTTAAAACAGTAAAACAATTTTTTCACTGTAATATAATTGCAGTTGCCTGCCAGCGTGTGTGTCAGGCCCACAGTGTGTACTGTGCCCACTACTGCCCGTGCCCAGTGCCACCACTCATATCTGGTGTCACAGTAGCTTGCATTTAAGAAAAGAAAAAAAAAATTTCACTGTAATATAATTGTAGTTGCCTGCAAGCGTGTGTGTCAGGCCCACAGCGTGTACTGTGCCCACTACTGCCAGTGCCCAGTTGCACCACTCATATCTGGTAGGACAGTAGCTTGCACGCATAGTACAACTAATCGAAAAAAAAAATGACAGGCAGAGGCAGGCCACCCCGCAGGGGCCGTCGTGGTCGTGGTGCTGTGATTTCATTTGGCCCTAGAATAATGCCCAGTGTTCAGAGGCCACGTACCCTGAACTCAAAAAGTTCTGAGGACATAGTTGACTGGCTAACACAGGACACCCAATCTTCTACAGCTTCCGCTCGGAACCTTGACGTACCATCCTCCTCCAGCTCAGCTTCGGGCACCTCTCAAGTTACCACTCGCCCGCCTGCCGCCACCACCAACACTAGCAGCACAGCTGCTTCACTTGATCTGTCAGAGGAGTTATTTACACATCAGTTGGAAGAAATGAGTGATGCGCAACCATTATTGCCAGACGATGTAGATAACAGAAATATGTCTCAGTCAGGCAGCATTACACACATGGACGTACGGTGTGATGATGATGATGATGTTGTACCCGCTGCTGCTTCCTTTGCTGAGTTGTCAGATACAAGTGAAGCGGTTGAAGCACATGATCTCACATCACAAACACCTATGGGATCAACACATGAGTAAAAGCAGCACACAAACTCAAAGCCACCATCCTCCTCCTGGTCCAGCATCTTCAGCCACGTCAACCACTGCTGTCCTCCTTGCCCCCTCTCAACCATCCGCCACTCCGCCTCTCACCTTCAGCAGTTCCTGCTCATCTGCCCACAGTCAGGTGTCTGTCAAGGAAATGTTTGAGCAGTAAGAAGCCAATGTCACAAAGTCACCCCCTTGCCCGGCACCTGACAGCTGGCTTGTCGGAACTCTTAGCCCGCCAGCTTTTACCATACAAGCTGGTGGAGTCTGAGGCCTTCAAAAAATTTGTAGCTATTGGGACACCGCAGTGGAAGGTACCCGACCTAATTTTTTTTTCACAAAAGGCTATCCCCAACCTGATTGTGGAAAAGGAAGTCATGGCATGTCTGGCACACAGTGTTGGGGCAAGGGTCCATCTGACCACTGATACCTGGTCTGCAAAGCACAGTCAGGGCAGGTATATCACGTACACTGCGCATTGGGTAAACCTGCTGACGGCTGCCAAGCATGGAATGCGTGGCTCTGCAGAGGAGTTGGTGACACCGCCATGACTTGCAAGCAGGCCTGCTGCCACCTCCTCTACTCCTCCTACTCCATCCTCTTCCATAACCTCCTCGGCTGAGTCCTCTTCTGCTGCTGCGTCTTGCTCCACATCAACGGCACCCCCCCAGCTCCCCAGGGGCTATTCCACATCCCGGATACGACAGTGTCACGCCGTCTTGGGGTTGACTTGCCTGAAAGCAGAGAGTCACACCGGACCAGCACTCCTGTCCGCCCTGAACGCACAGGTGGATCAGTGGCTGACTCCGCACCAACTGGAGATCGGCAAAGTGGTGTGTGACAACGGAAGCAATTTGTTGGCGGCATTGAATTTGGGCAAGTTGACACATGTGCCGTGCATGGCACATGTGTTGAATCTGATCACACAACGCTTTGTGCACGCAACGCTTTGTGTACCCAGGCTTACAGGACGTCCTCAAGCAGGCCAGGAAGGTGTGTGGCCATTTCAGGTGTTCCTACACGGCCATGGCGCACTTTTCAGATATTCAGCGGCGAATCAACATGCCAGTGAGGCGCTTGATTTGCGACAGCCCGACCCGTTGGAATTCAACACTCCTAATGTTCAACCGCCTGCTCCAACAAGAAAAAGCCGTCAACGAGTATTTGTATGACCGGGGTGCTACGACAGCCTCTGCAGAGCTGGGTATTTTTTTGCCACGTTACTGCACGTTCATGCGCAATGCCTGTAGGCTCATGCATCCTTTTGAGGAGGTGACAAAACTAGTCAGTCGCACCGAAGGCACCATCAGCGACATCATCCCATTTGTTTTCTTACTGGAGCGTGCGAAGAGTGCTGGATCAGGTCGTAGATGAGCGGGAAGAGGAAGAGTTGTGGTCACCATCACCACCAGAAACAGCCTTATCGGCATCGCTTGCTGGACCTGTGGCAACGCTGGAAGAGGAGTCTGAGGAAGAGGAGTCAGAGGAGGAATGTGGCTTTGAGGAGGAGGAAGACCAGCCACAGCAGGCATCCCAGGGTGCTCGTTGTCACCTATCTGGTACCCGTGGTGTTGTACGTGGCTGGGGGGAAGAACAGACCTTTAATGAGATCAGTGAGGATGAGGAACGGGACATGAGTAGCTCGGCATCCAACCTTGTGCAAATGGGGTCTTTTATGCTGTCATGCCTGTTGAGGGACCCTCGTATAAAAAGGCTGAAGGAGAACGACCTGCACTGGGTGGCCACGCTACTAGACCCCCGGTATAAGCAGAAAGTGCCTGAAATGTTACCGAATTAACGGAAGTCGGAAAGGATGCAGCAGTTCCAAAACAAGTTAAAAAGTATGCTTTATGTCTGGGATGCCATGAAAGCATTCTTGAGGGGAGTCTTGATGAAAGAAATTAGCAAGCATAAATCTAGGTCTAGCGAGGCGGACGTTAAAGCTCATGTTCTAGTGGCTGAGGCTGAGAGGGAGTTTGGTCGATCCCCTACTCTGATTAATAGTGAGGCGCTGGCGGTAGCTCAGGAGCAGCTGAGGTGTCATTTAGTGCAGGCCGCAGAAAGGAAGAGAAGTTTCTATCGCCAGAGATCTTTTGAAGAGGGTGAAAAGGTGGGTCATCTGCTGTCGGTTGTTTCCCAGGCTCAGAGAGGCTCCTCTTGTATTCAGGAACTGAGAGATGGCATGGGGAATAGTAGTCAGGACACGAAAGGAATATTAGATATTTTAAAAAGTTTTTATGTGTCTCTATATGCTTCCACTGTCTCTAGTTCTGAGGAGGCTTTAAATGCTTTCCTGGTGGAGGCACAGTTATCGGTGCTGTCAGAAGAGGATAGAGAAAGGTTGGAGGAGCCGATCTCACTTGAAGAATTGGAAGCTGCGCTTGGGGATATGGCGAACGGTAAGGCTCCGGGGGCTGATGGCCTGCCGGTAGAGGTATATAAAAAGTGACAGGGGATACTCCTTCATGAATTACTTAAGGTACTTGAACATTTATTGGAGGCAGGATCGTTACCACATTCGATGCAGGAGGCTATAATTGTGGTTATACTTAAACCCGGGAAGGATCCCAAGTTACCGGATTCCGATAGACCAATTTTGCTTTTAACGGCGGATGTAAAGCTCCTGGCGAAGGTGCTGGCGAACAGGTTGTCCAGGGTGATTCTGACCATTGTGCACCCGGATCAGACGGGTTTTAGGCCTGGGAAATCGACCGCTATTAATCTCCGTAGGCTATATGCTAGTTTGAATATCCCGGCAGATAATTGTGGAGACAGGGCCTTGCTTGCTCTTGACGCCGCCAAGGCGTTTAATAGTGTGGAGTGGAATTACCTGTGGGGGGTCTTGAGAATCATGGGTTTTGGTGCGCGGTTCATTCAGTGGGTAAAGGTATTGTACTCGAGTCCCAAGGCAAGAATTAGAGCTAATGGGGGGTTGTCAAACGGTTTTGCCTTGGCTAGGGGCACCAGACAGGGATGCCCATTGTCGCCCTTGCTGTTTGCTCTTGCAATAGAGCCGCTCGCGGCTTTTATTCGCCTGTCATCAAATATTGATGGGTTTCGATATGGTGTGCTGCACAATAAAGTGGCTATGTACGCGGATGAAACTCTGCTTTTTTTGGGCGATACTGGTGCATCCCTGGATGCGGCCATGGCATTGAATGATAGATTCGGGAGCTTCTCTGGACTTCAGATAAATTGGCAGAAGTCTGCTTTGATGCCAGATGATGGACAGGCCCTGTCAGGCAGGCAAGTTGATAGTTTGGTTCCTTGGGTGGATAAATTCAAATATTTAGGGCTATATATATCACCTAGACTGTCGGACTTTGAAGACCTTAATCTGTCTCTGCTGCTGGCTACTTTTAGACTAAAGGTGAGGACATGGTGTAGACTTTTTCTTTCGGTGGTGGGTAGAGTGAATCTTTTAAAAATGGTAATGATGCCCCAGCTGCTTTACGTATTGAATAATGCTCCCGTGTGGATTCCCCTGGATAGATTTAGGAGAATACATTCTATGTTTAGGGATCTTATTTGGAAGTATGGTTAGGCTAGGATTAGAATGGAGACATTGCAATACCCTAAGTCTGAAGGTGGTCTGGCTGTTCCTAATGCATGGATTTATTTTTTTAGCTTCCCAATGTCAGCATTTTAAGGGATGGATTTGTTTCCAACTGCCGGATATGACGGGGCAGATACTGCAACACTGGTTGGGCAGTCGTGACCTCATGGGTATTCTGGAGGGGTCGGGAATGCATACTGGGAGAGAGAAGTTCATGCTTATTGAGCTTATGAAAAAAGTCTGGGCGAAGGTGAAGCAGCTGAGAGGGGTAGGTGGTATCTGTGAGCTTTCCCCAATTAGGAATAATCACTTATTGCCTGAGTTCCTAACAATGTCAGGACTCCGGAATTGGGAATCTCATGGAGTGATGAGGATTGGCCAATTAACTGAGGGCAAGATATTTAAATCGTTCCAGAGCCTGCAGCAGGAATTTAGTATCCCTAGGGTATGGTTTTATAAATATCTTCAATTGAGGCATGCCTTTGAGGTCACGATGAGGAAAGGATGTACAATAGCCCAAATGGAGGTGGTCCATAAACTTGTTCTACCGACAGGGGGGGTGGGGGGGAAGAGGACTGATATCACAGGTATACACTCTCTTATTGGATAAATTCTTGGAAGGATTTCCGCTTTCAAGGATGAAGAAGTGGGAGGCTGACCTGGGGGATATCTCTAATGATAAGTGGAATGACATACTGGAAGGAGTTCCCAAAGTGTCCCTGAGTGAACAGGGCAAGCTGTCCCAATTATTCATCATCCATAGAGTGTATAAAACGCCGTTGTTCCTAAAAAAGGTTGGAGTAAGAATGGATGACAAGTGTCCAAAGTGTATGGAAGATGGCGCGGATCTGCTACATATGCTTTGGTCTTGTCCAGTAATAGGTAACTACTGGGAAGGAGTACTGAACATGATTAACAGTAAAATGACGTTGAGAATTCAAAAAGATCCCAAGGTGTGTGTATTGGGGTATGTGTCTGAGATTGGAGTGACTGAGTCGGTTAAGGTAGCGGTGGGGAGACTGTTGTATGTGGCCAGGAAACTAGTGGCTATGAGGTGGATTCAGGGAAGTCCGCCCACATTGGATGAGTTTGTGCGGAAGGTGCATGACATGCTGATGTTGGAAAAAGGGGTGTTTGTGAAGAGAGGTTGTCCTCAGAAATTCGAGAAACTATGGAGTGAATGGTTATCTCACACTCATGTAGTTATTTAGGCTCTTAAAGGGTTTACGACTTGTTTATGGGAAGAGGAGGGGGGTATGGGCGGGGAGGGGATGGGAGGGTTGTAGAGGTTGTTAGGATAAACGCATCTATTGTCTAAAGTTTGGTCCTACATGTATACAAGCTATGTACAGCTGTATGACGATATTGTGTGAAGTTATTATTGGATATTGCTGTATACTGATTTCGCATTTTGAAAGAAAAAAGACAATGTACTGTTTTGAAATATGATGCATTTATTGGATTAATAAAAACTAATTGATTTAAAAAAAAAAAAGTATGCTTTGCACAGCGTATAAGGGTGATGTCACAGCACAACGGGAATCTAACAGGGGAAGAGGTGAAAGTAATCCTCCTCCTACCACGACCACGGCGGCAAGGACAGGACGCTTTACAGATGTGTTGTTGATGGAGGACATGCAGAGCTTTTTAAGTCCTACGCATCGCCACAGCCCTTCGGGGTCCACCCTCAGAGAATAACTCGACCGACAGGTAGCAGACTACCTCGCCTTAACTGCAGATATCGACACTCTGAGGAGCGATGAACCCCTTGACTACTGAGTGTGCAGGCTTGACCTGTGGTCTGAGCTATCCCAGTTTGCGATATAACTTCTGGCCTGCCCCGCTTCAAGTGTCCTGTCAGAAAGGACCTTCAGCGCAGCAGGAGGTATTGTCACTGAGAAGAGAAGTCGCCTCGGTCAAAAAAGTCTAGATTACCACACCTTTATTAAGATGAATGAGGCGTGGATCCCGAAGGGACTGACAGTGGGGGATGCATTTGACTAAAAAAGGCCTGATGAGATGCCTTGGGCTATAAAATGGTCCACACGCTGCTGTATTTAATCTCTGCATGCCGGATGACTTGCGTGACTTCTCCGCCACCAACTAGGGTTCAAGCCGCAATGTTTTAGTGCACTTTCTGCCTGGAAAACATTGATTTTTCCGGCCGCTGCTACAGGAGTGGCTGCAACAATACCTAATTTTTTTGGCCTCTGGTGCTGCAAAAACAAAACAAACAAAAAAAGGCACATACATGTGTCAATTCCCCTTTGTGATCGTTACCTTGTTGTGGTGAAGGGGCTTGCGTATCACAATGAAACGATCACCTCTATGAGTGTGTTGGCAATGGCAATGTTGGCACACTCCAGATGATAAGGTTGTTGCTTCATTGTGAACAGACCAAAGTGATTGGCTGGATAATTGTGCATAGAAAAAACATTAATTTTCTTTGTGATCATCTAAGGTGATCATTAAAGCCTACTAGGCCAACAATGGGCCCACACTGCAGAATCATTGTTTTCTGGGTCACTTAACTACCTCAGCACGACCATAGGCTTTGAAAAACCGCCATCGACTGCAATCTCCCAAAGGTGCACACGAGCACAGTCATCACTACACCAAGATTGACGCATAGAGGAATAAAATTTATGTCATGAGTGTGTCAACTATTGACAACTCTTTGCGGTTGTCTAAACGCTATTCCATACACGTCCCCTGATAGGAATAGTACTACTTAACATACTACTCATATCAGGTAGCACAGTACATTGCACGGCGCACGCGCAGTGCCCCAAATTGGAAGTAAGAGGACCAACCAAGCATCTTTTTCCATCTCCCGGTTCCTAAAATCTATTCTATACACCGGCCCCTGATAGGGGACGTAAAAGGGATTAAACTGATAGGAATCGTACTACTTAACATACCACTCATATCGGGTAGCACAGTACATTGCACGGCGCACGCGCAGTGCCCCAAATTGGAAGTAAGAGGACCGACCAAGCATCTTTTTCCATCTCCCGGTTCCTAAAATCTATTCCATAAACCGGCCCCTAATAGGGGACCTAACAGGGATTAAACTGATAGGAATAGTACTACTTAACATACCACTCATATCGGGTAGCACAGTACATTGCACAGCGCACGCGCAGTGCCCCAAATTGGAAGTAGGAGGACCAACCAAGCATCTTTTTCCATCTCCCGGTTTCTAAAATCTATTCCATACACCACACTGGCCCCTGATAGGGGACAAAACAGAGATTAAACTGGTAAGAACAGATTTTTTTTAATAAAAAAAAAAAAGAGGACAGCCTCTGCAGAGCTCGGTATTTTTTGGCCGTGTTACTGAACACTCATGCACAATGGCTGTAGGCTCATGCGTCCTTCTGCGGAAGTGACAAACCTGGTCAGTCAAACCCAAGGCAACATCATCGACCTCATCCCATATGCGTTTTTTCTGGAGCGTGCCCTGCGAAGAGTGCCGGATCAGGCCGTAGATGAGCATGAAGAGGAAGAGTTGTGGTCACCATCACCACCAGAAGCAGCCTTGTCATCGTCGATTGCTGGACCTGCGGCAACGCAGAGAGAGGAGTCTGAAGAAGAGGAGTCAGAGGAGGAAGGTGGCTTTGATGAGGTGGAAGACCAACCACAGCAGGCGTCCCAGGGGGCTTGTTGTCACCTTTTGGGGACCCTTGGTGTTGTACGTGGCTGGGTGGAGGAAGAGACCTTCAATGACGTCAGTGAGGACAAGGAAGGGGACATGGCTAGCTTGGTATCCAACCTTGTGCAAATGGGGAGTTTGCGGTTGTGCAAATGGACTGTTTGCGGTTGTTTGCGGTGCGTTAAACGGGGAGTTTGGTCTGTCACTGTGAAGCGGGCGTAACCCTTACACTACCTGATCGATACATTATACCTGATGTTTTACAGCACGTTATTCCAAACAATTTAGGTATGTTAGGTGATTTATGCCCTTTATGGATTAAAACCCGACTCTGCGTCAACTACGTATTTTTCCATGGGAGTTTTGCCATGGATCCCCCTCCGGCATGCCACAGTCCAGGTGTTAGTCCCCTTGAAAAACTTTTCCATATTGTGGCCAGAAAGAGTCCCTGTGGGTTTAAAATTCGCCTGCCTATTGAAGTCTATGGCGGTTCGCCCGGTTCGCCCATTCGCGAACATTTGCGGAAATTCGCGTTCGCCGTTCGCGAACGGAAAATTTTATGTTCGCGACATCTCTATTGATAGATAAATTAATACCGTGTGTACACTTCTGGTGGGAGCGTGTATGTTTGATCACTATCACCCCTAGTGGGTGTCACCTGTTACAAGTTATATAAGCGGCGTCTCTAACCACAGTGAATCAGTTGCGACATCTAAAAAGGAATATTTTATTAAAATAGGTTTACTACAGTGCTCACGTCTAGAGTTGAGCGAACACCTGGATGTTCGGGTTCGAGAAGTTCGGCCGAACTTCCCGGAAATGTTCGGGTTCGGGATCCGAACCCGACCCCAACTTCGTCCCGAACCCGAACCCCATTGAAGTCAATGGGGACCCGAACTTTTGGGCACTAAAAAGGCTGTAAAACAGCCCAGGAAAGAGCTAGAGGGCTGCAAAAGCCAGCAACATGTAGGTAAATCCCCTGCAAACAAGTGGATAGGGAAATGAATAAAAATAAAAATAAAATAAATAAAAATTAACCAATATCAATTGGAGAGAGGTCCCATAGCAGAGAATATGGCTTCACGTCAGCAGAGAATCAGTCTCTTCATGCCATAGCAGAGAATCTGGCTTCACGTCACCCACCACTGGAACAGTCCATTGTCATATATTTAGGCCCCGGCACCCAGGCAGAGGAGAGAGGTCCCGTAACAGAGAATCTGGCTTCATGTCAGCAGAGAATCAGTCTGCATGTCCTAGCAGTAGGGGTGCACCGAAATGAAAATTCTGGTCCGAAACCGAAACCGAAACTTCAGGATGCCCTTGACCGAAAACCGAAACCGAAACCGAAACTGCCTTTTTGCCCAAATACTTTTAAAATACTTTTTTTTTAATGATTTTATTAATAATTCTTTTTCATGAATGAAATTCATCTGTGGGTGGCGCTGTTATGGAGAGGGGGATCTGTGGGTGGCGCTGTTATGGAGAGGGGGATCTGTGGGTGGCGCTGTTATGGAGAGGGGGATCTGTGGGTGGCGCTGTTATGGAGAGGGGGATCTGTGGGTGGCGCTGTTATGGAGAGGGGGATCAGTGGGTGGCGCTGTTATGGAGAGGGGGATCTGTGGGTGGCGCTGTTATGGAGAGGGGGATCTGTGCACTGTTATGGAGAGGGGGATCTGTGGGTGGCGCTGTTATGGAGAGGGGGATCTGTGGGTGGCTCTGTTATGGAGGGGGGGATATGTGCACTGTTATGGGCATAACAGTGCACAGATCCCTTTCCCCATAACAGTGCACAGATCCCTTTCCCCATAACAGTGCACAGATCCCTTTCCCCATAACAGTGCACAGATCCCCCCTCCCCATAGCAGTGCACAGATCCCCCCTCCCCATAGCAGTGCCATAGACCGATCCCCCTACCCATAACAGCCCCGGCCCTGCTGCTCACAGCATCACTCACTGCATCTTTATTTTACCTTACAATCGTGAGGCTCCAGTAACTAACAACTCTGCAGGCAGAGCGGAGGGCGGCGTAACGTCACTTACTCACGTGACGCACCTGCTCCGCCCACTTTATGAATGAAGGAGGCGGAGCAGGCGCGTCACGTGAGTAAGTGACGTTACGCCGCCCTCCGCTCTGCCTGCAGAGTTGTTAGTTACTGGAGCCTCACGATTGTAAGGTAAAATTAAGATGCAGTGACAAAGTAAACCGCCCGCCCGGCGCCCGCCCGCAGATGGTGGGTGACAAATCCCACACCCCATATTTTCGGCCGATATGTAACAATATCGGCCGAAGTGGATTAGGTGCATTTTCGGCCGATATTTTCGGCTGCCGAAATTTCGGTGCACCCCTACCTAGCAGAGAATCATGCTTTACGTCACCCAACACTGGAACAGTCCATTGTCAGATATTTAGGCCCAGGCAGAGGAGAGAGGTCCCGTAACAGAGAATGTGGCTTCATGTCAGCAGAGAATCAGTCTTCATGTCATAGCAGAGAATCAGGCTTCACGTCACCCACCACTGGAACAGGCCACTGTCACATATTTAGGCCCAGGCACCCAGGCAGAGGAGAGAGGTCCCATAACAGAGATTCAGGCTTCATGTCAGCAGAGAATCAGTCTTCATGTCATAGCAGAGAATCAGGCTTCACGTCACCCACCACTGGAACAGGTCACTGTCACATATTTAGGCCCAGGCACCCAGGCAGAGGAGAGAGGTCCCATAACAGAGATTCAGGCTTCATGTCAGCAGAGAATCAGTCTTCATGTCATAGCAGAGAATCAGGCTTCATGTCACCCACCACTGGAACAGGCCACTGTCAGATATTTTTAGGCCCCGACACCCAGGCAGAGGAGAGAGGTCCCATAACAGAGATTCAGGCTTCATGTCAGCAGAGAATCAGTCTTCATGTCATAGCAGAGAATCAGGCTTCATGTCACCGACCACTGGAACAGGCCACTGTCAGATATTTTTAGGCCCCGGCACCCAGACAGAGGAGAGGTTCATTCAACTTTGGGTTGCCCCGCAATATAATGGTAAAATGAAAATAAAAATAGGATTGAATGAGGAAGTGCCCTGGAGTAGAATAATATATTGTTAAGGGGAGGTAGTTAATGTCTAATCTGCACAAGGGATGGACAGGTCCTGTGGGATCCATGCCTGGTTCATTTTTATGAACGTCAGCTTGTCCACATTGGCTGTAGACAGGCGGCTGCGTTTGTCTGTAATGACGCCCCCTGCCGTGCTGAATACACGTTCAGACAAAACGCTGGCCGCCGGGCAGGCCAGCACCTCCAAGGCATAAAAGGCTAGCTCTGGCCACGTGGACAATTTGGAGACCCAGAAGTTGAATGGGGCCGAACCATCAGTCAGTACGTGGAGGGGTGTGCACAGGTACTGTTCCACCATGTTATTGAAATGTTGCCTCCTGCTAACACGTTCCGCATCAGGTGGTGGTGCAGTTAGCTGTGGCGTGGTGACAAAACTTTTCCACATCTCTGCCATGCTAACCCTGCCCTCAGAGGAGCTGGCCGTGACACAGCTGCGTTGGCGACCTCTTGCTCCTCCTCTGCCTTCGCCTTGGGCTTCCACTTGTTCCCTTGTGACATTTGGGAATGCTCTCAGTAGCGCGTATACCAACGTGCGCTTGTACTCACGCATCTTACTATCACGCTCCAGTGCATGAAGTAAGGTGGGCACATTGTCTTTGTACCGTGGATCCAACGATGGCAACCCAGTAGTCCGCACACGTTAAAATGTGGGCAACTCTGCTGTCGTTGCGCAGGCACTGCAGCATGTAGTCGCTCATGTGTGCCAGGCTGCCCAGAGGTAGGGACAAGCTGTCCTCTGTGGGAGGCGTATCGTCATCGTCCTGTGTTTCCCCCCAGCCACGCACCAGTGATGGGCCCGAGCTGCGTTGGGTGCCAGCCCGCTGTGAACCTGCTTCATCCTCATCCTCCTCCACCTCCTCCTCATCCTCGTCCTCCAGTAGTGGGCCCTGTCTGGCCACATTTGTACCTGGCCTCTGCTGTTGCAAAAAACCTCCCTCTGAGTCACTTCGAAGAGACTGGCCTGAAAGTGCTAAAAATGACCCCTCTTCCTCCTCCTCCTCCTCCTGGGCCACCTCCTCCTCCATCATCGCCCTAAGTGTTTTCTCAAGGAGACATAGAAGTGGTATTGTAACGCTGATAACGGCGTCATCGCCACTGGCCATGTTGGTGGAGTACTCGAAACAGCGCAACAGGGCACACAGGTCTCGCATGGAGGCCCAGTCATTGGTGGTGAAGTGGGGCTGATCCGCAGTGCGACTGACCCATGCGTGCTGCAGCTGAAACTCCACTATGGCCTGCTGCTGCTCGCACAGTCTGTCCAGCATGTGCAAGGTGGAGTTCCACCTGGTGGGCACGTCGCATATGAGGCGGTGAGCGGGAAGGCCGAAGTTACGCTGTAGCGCAGACAGGCAAGCAGCGGCAGGGTGTGAACGCCGGAAGCGCGAACAGACGGCCCGCACTTTATGCAGCAGCTCTGACATGTCGGGGTAGTTGTGAATGAACTTCTGCACCACCAAATTCAGCACATGCGCCAGGCAAGGGATGTGCGTCAAACCGGCTAGTCCCAGAGCTGCAACGAGATTTCGCCCATTATCGCACACCACCAGGCCGGGCTTGAGGCTCACCGGCAGCAACCACTCGTCGGTCTGTTGTTCTATACCCCGCCACAACTCCTGTGCGGTGTGGGGCCTGTCCCCCAAACATATGAGTTTCAGAACGGCCTGCTGACGTTTACCCCGGGCTGTGCTGAAGTTGGTGGTGAAGGTGTGTGGCTGACTGGATGAGCAGGTGGAAGAAGAGGAGGAGGAAGCTGAGTAGGAGGAGGAGGAGACAGGAGGCAAAGAATGTTGCCCTGCGATCCTTGGTGGCGGAAGGACGTGCGCCAAACAGCTCTCCGCCTGGGGCCCAGGCGCCACTACATTTACCCAGTGTGCAGTTAGGGAGATATAGCGTCCCTGGCCGTGCTTACTGGTCCACGTATCTGTGGTTAGGTGGACTTTGCCACAGATGGCGTTGCGCAGTGCACACTTGATTTTATCGGATACTTGGTTGTGCAGGGAAGGAACGGCTCTCTTGGAGAAGTAGTGCCGGCTGGGAACAACATACTGTGGGACAGCAAGCGACATGAGCTGTTTGAAGCTGTCTGTGTCCACAAGCCTAAATGACAGCATTTCATAGGCCAGTAGTTTAGAAATGCTGGCATTCAGGGCCAGGGATCGAGGGTGGCTAGGTGGGAATTCACCTTTCTCTCGTTTGTTTGTCAGATGGAGAGCTGAACGCTTCCGTGTGACATGGTTGAGATGCTTGGTGACGCAGGTGGTGGTGTTGGTGGTACATCCCATGTTTGCTGGGCGGCAGGTGCCAACGTTCCTCCAAAGGTGGAGGAAGAGGCCGAGGCGGCGGCAGCAGCAGAAGAGGCCGAGGCGGCAGCAGCAGAAGAGGTAGCAGGGGGAGCCTGAGTGACTTCCTTGTTTTTAAGGTGTTTACTCCACTGCAGTTCATGCTTTGCATGCAGGTGCCTGGTCATGCAGGTTGTGCTAAGGTTCAGAACGTTAATGCCTCGCTTCAGGCTCTGATGGCACAGCGTGCAAACCACTCGGGTCTTGTCAGCACATTGTTTGAAGAAGTGCCACACCAGGGAACTCCTTGAAGCTGCCTTTGGGGTGCTCGGTCCCAGATGGCGGCGGTCAGTAGCAGTCGGAGTCTCTTGGCGGCGGGTGTTCTGCTTTTGCCCACTGCTCCCTCTTTGTCTTTTGCTACGCTGTTGGCTCGGTTTCACCACTGCCTCTTCCTCCGAACTGTGAAAGTCAGTGGCACGACCTTCATTCCATGTGGGGTCTAGGACCTCATCGTCCCCTGAATCGTCTTCCACCCAGTCTTGATCCCTGACCTCCTGTTCAGTCTGCACACTGCAGAAAGACGCAGCAGTTGGCACCTGTGTTTCGTCATCGTCAGAGACGTGCTGAGGTGGTATTCCCATGTCCTCATCATCAGGAAACATAAGTGGTTGTGCGTTAGTGCATTCTATCTCTTCCACCCCTGGGGAAGGGCTAGGTGGATGCCCTTGGGAAACCCTGCCAGCAGTGTCTTCAAACAGCATAAGAGACTGCTGCATAACTTGAGGCTCAGACAGTTTCCCTGATATGCATGGGGGTGATGTGACAGACTGATGGGCTTGGTTTTCATGCGCCATCTGTGCGCTTTCTGCAGAAGACTGGGTGGGAGATAATGTGAACGTGCTGGATCCACTGTCGGCCACCCAATTGACTAATGCCTGTACCTGCTCAGGCCTTACCATCTATAGAACGGCATTGAGCCCCACCAAATATGGCTGTAAATTCTGGCGGCTACTGGGACCTGAGGTAGTTGGTACACTAGGACGTGTGGCTGTGGCAGAACGGCCACGCCCTCTCCCAGCACCAGAGGGTCCACTAACACCACCACGACCATGTCCGCGTCCGCTTCCCTTACTAGATGTTTTCCTCATTGTTACCGTTCACCACAATAAGAAAAATATTATTCAGGCCAATGTATTGAATTCAAATTCAGGCCTTTTTTAACAGACACCTAACACTAGGTCTATCTGGCTATCTATTTAGGTACCGTATTACACTAATACACGCACACCAGTAATGACAGATTTAGCTGAATATAAATTTGAGGCCTATTATTTAGGCGCTGGGTGACAGGTATACGTTTAATCACAGAATTAGACTTGGATCTGCACTGTAGCGTGTGTGTTAAGTTATTGAGAATGACCCTATCAGCACCTTGAATCTAATATACCCTTTTAGGGATAGATTTAACCACCTCAGCCCCCAGTGCTTAAACACCCTTAATGACCAGGCCACTTTTTACACTTCTGCACTACACTACTTTCACCATTTATTGCTCGGTCATGCAACTTACCACCCAAATGAATTTTACCTCCTTTTCTTCTCACTAATAGAGCTTTCATTTGGTGGTATTTCATTGCTGCTGACATTTTTACTTTTTTTGTTATTAATCAAAATTTAACGATTTTTTTGCAAAAAAATGACATTTTTCACTTTCAGTTGTAAAATTTTGCAAAAAAAACGACATCCATATATAAATTTTGCTCTAAATTTATTGTTCTACATGTCTTTGATTAAAAAAAAATGTTTGGGTAAAAAAAAAATGGTTTGGGTAAAAGTTATAGCGTTTACAAACTATGGTACAAAAATGTGAATTTCCGCTTTTTGAAGCAGCTCTGACTTTCTGAGCACCTGTCATGTTTCCTGAGGTTCTACAATGGCCAGACAGTACAAACACCCCACAAATGACCCCATTTCGGAAAATACACACCCTAAGGTATTCGCTGATGGGCATAGTGAGTTCATAGAACTTTTTATTTTTTGTCACAAGTTAGCGGAAAATGATGATTTTTTTCTTTTTTTTTTTTTTTCTTACAAAGTCTCATATTCCACTAACTTGTGACAAAAAATAAAAACTTCCATGAACTCACTATGCCCATCACGAAATACCTTGGGGTCTCTTCTTTCCAAAATGGGGTCACTTGTGGGGTAGTTATACTGCCCTGGCATTCTAGGGGCCCAAATGTGTGGTAAGGAGTTTGAAATCAAATTCTGTAAAAAATGACGAGTGAAATCCGAAAGGTGCTCTTTGGAATGTGGGCCCCTTTGCCCACCTAGGCTGCAAAAAAGTGTCACACATCTGGTATCTCCGTATTCAGTAGAAGTTGGGGAATGTGTTTTGGGGTGTCTTTTTACATATACCCATGCTGGGTGAGATAAATATCTTGGTCAAATGCCAACTTTGTATAAAAAAATGGGAAAAGTTGTCTTTTGCCAAGATATTTCTCTCACCCAGCATGGGTATATGTAAAAAGACACCCCAAAACACATTCCCCACCTTCTCCTGAGTACGGAGATACCAGATGTGTGACACTTTTTTGCAGCCTAGATGGGCAAAGGGGCCCACATTCCAAAGAGCACCTTTCGAATTTCACTCGTCATTTTTTACAGAATTTGATTTCAAACTCCTTACCACACATTTGGGCCCCTAGAATGCCAGGGCAGTATAACTACCCCACAAGTGACCCCATTTTGGAAAGAAGAGACCCCAGGGTATTCGCTGATGGGCATAGTGAGTTCATGGAAGTTTTTATTTTTTGTCACAAGTTAGTGGAATATGAGACTTTGTATGAAAAAAAAAAAAAAAAATCATCATGTTCCACTAACTTGTGACAAAAAATAAAAAATTCTAGGAACTCGCCATGCCCCTCACGGAATACCTTGGGGTGTCTTCTTTCCAAAATGGGGTCACTTGTGGGGTAGTTATACTGCCCTGGCATTTTCCAGGGGCCCTAATGTGTGGTAAGTAGGTAAATGACCAGTGAAATCCGAAAGGTGCTCTTTGGAATGTGGGCCCCTTTGCCCACCTAGGCTGCAAAAAAGTGTCACACATCTGGTATCTCCGTACTCAGGAGAAGGTGGGGAATGTGTTTTGGGGTGTCTTTTTACATATACCCATGCTGGGTGAGAGAAATATCTTGGCAAAAGACAACTTTTTCCATTTTTTTATACAAAGTTGGCATTTGACCAAGATATTTATCTCACCCAGCATGGGTATATGTAAAATGACACCCCAAAACACATTCCCCAACTTCTCCTGAGTACGGCGATACCAGATGTGTGACACTTTTTTGCAGCCTAGATGCGCAAAGGGGCCCAAATTCCTTTTAGGAGGGCATTTTTAGACATTTGGATACCAGACTTCTTCTCACGCTTTGGGGCCCCTAGAATGCCAGGGCAGTATAAATACCCCACATGTGACCCCATTTTGGAAAGAAGACACCCCAAGGTATTCAATGAGGGGCATGGCGAGTTCATAGAAATTTTTTTTTTTTGGCACAAGTTAGCGGAAATTGATATTTTTTATTTTTTTCTCACAAAGTCTCCCGTTCCGCTAACTTGGGACAAAAATTTCAATCTTTCATGGACTCAATATGCCCCTCACGGAATACCTGGGGGTGTCTTCTTTCCGAAATGGGGTCACATGTGGGGTATTTATACTGCCCTGGCATTCTAGGGGCCCTAAAGCGTGAGAAGAAGTCTGGAATATAAATGTCTAAAAAATTTTACGCATTTGGATTCCGTGAGGGGTATGGTGAGTTCATGTGAGATTTTATTTTTTGTCACAAGTTAGTGGAATATGTGACTTTGTAAGAAAAAAAAAAAAATTCCGCTAACTTGGGCCAAAAAAAAGACTGAATGCAGCCTTACAGAGGGGTGATCAATGACAGGGGGGGTGATCAATGACAGGGGGGGGATCAATGACAGGGGGGGGATCAATGACAGGGGGGTGATCAATGACAGGGGGGTGATCAGGGAGTCTATATGGGGTGATCACCCAACTGTTATTGATCACCCCCCTGTAAGGCTCCATTCAGACGTCCGTATGATTTTTACGGATCCGATCAGTCTATCAGTGGATCCGTAAAAATCATGCGGACATCTGAATGGAGCTTTACAGGGGGGTGATCAATGACAGGGGGGTGATCAGGGAGTCTATATGGGGTGATCACCTCCGTCATTTATCACTCCCCTGTAAGGCTGCATTCAGACGTCCGTATGATTTTTACGGATCCGATCAGTCTATCAGTGGATCCGTAAAAATCATGCGGACATCTGAATGGAGCTTTACAGGGGGGTGATCAATGACAGGGGGGTGATCAGGGAGTCTATATGGGGTGATCACCTCCGTCATTTATCACTCCCCTGTAAGGCTGCATTCAGACGTCCGTATGATTTTTACGGATCCGATCAGTCTATCAGTGGATCCGTAAAAATCATGCGGACATCTGAATGGAGCTTTACAGGGGGGTGATCAATGACAGGGGGGTAATCAATGACAGGGGGGTGATCAGGGAGTCTATATGGGGTGATCAGGGGTGATCAAGGGCTAATAAGGGGTTAATAAGTGACGGGGGGGGGGGGTGTAGTGTAGTGGTGCTTGGTGCAACATATTACTGAGCTGCCTGTGTCCTCTGGTGGTCGATCCAAACAAAGGGGACCACCAGAGGACCAGGTAGCAGGTATATTAGACGCTGTTATCAAAACAGCGTCTAATATACCTGTTAGGGGTTAAAAAAATCACATCTCCAGCCTGCCAGCGAACGATCGCCGCTGGCAGGCTGGAGATCCACTCGCTTACCTTCCGATCCTGTGAACGCGCGCGCCTGTGTGCGCGCGTTCACAGGAAATCTCGCGTCTCGCGAGAGGACGCACCGGCGCGTCCACCCAGAACAACAGGACCGCCGCAAAGACGCAATCCTGCGTACGGCGGTCCTGAGGTGGTTAAAGTAGGCCTGATACAGCAGAAACCACTAATTTTGAGAATTGCAAATTTGGGAATTGTTTTTCAACCCAGAACAAAAACTGTGCTTTCACGGTCACTAAAAATAACTTGACCAGCTAAAGCAGTACAGATTTGGATTAATATAAATGTGAGGCCTATTTTTAGGCGCTGGGTGACAGGCTCAACTTGCCAATGATGTAGTATATGGCCAAAAAATAACCACACTATTGATGGTTAAATGCACTTGATGAAAGCTTGACCCTGATGTAGGATATAGCAAAAAATAACCACACTATTGATGGTTAAATGTACTTGGTGGCAGCTTGTGCTGGCGCACAAGCAAGCCACAAAATGGCCGCCGATCACCCCAGAAAAAAGTGACTGAAAAACGCTCTGGGCCCCCTTAAAACACTGAGCAATTGAATAGCAGCAGTTCAATGATCCACAGCTGTAGATCGATCTCTGAATGAAGTCTTTTGGAGGAGTTAATCACTGCCTAATCTCGCCCTAACGTCGCAGCTGCAACCTCTCCCTACACTTGTATCAGCAGAGTGACGTGCAGCGCTATGTGACCCAAGCTTATATACACTGCGTGCAGAATTATTAGGCAAATGAGTATTTTGACCACATCATCCTCTTTATGCATGTTGTCTTACTCCAAGCTGTATAGGCTCGAAAGCCTACTACCAATTAAGCATATTAGGTGATGTGCATCTCTGTAATGAGAAGGGGTGTGGTCTAATGACATCAACACCCTATATTAGGTGTGCATAATTATTAGGCAACTTCCTTTCCTTTGGCAAAATGGGTCAAAAGAAGGACTTGACAGGCTCAGAAAAGTCAAAAATAGTGAGATATCTTGCAGAGGGATGCAGCACTCTTAAAATTGCAAAGCTTCTGAAGCGTGATCATCGAACAATCAAGCGTTTCATTCAAAATAGTCAACAGGGTCGCAAGAAGCGTGTGGAAAAACCAAGGCGCAAAATAACTGCCCATGAACTGAGAAAAGTCAAGCGTGCAGCTGCCAAGATGCCACTTGCCACCAGTTTGGCCATATTTCAGAGCTGCAACATTACTGGAGTGCCCAAAAGCACAAGGTGTGCAATACTCAGAGACATGGCCAAGGTAAGAAAGGCTGAAAGACGACCACCACTGAACAAGACACACAAGCTGAAACGTCAAGACTAGGCCAAGAAATATCTCAAGACTGATTTTTCTAAGGTTTTATGGACTGATGAAATGAGAGTGAGTCTTGATGGGCCAGATGGATGGGCCCGTGGCTGGATTGGTAAAGGGCAGAGAGCTCCAGTCCGACTCAGACACCAGCAAGGTGGAGGTGGAGTACTGGTTTTGGCTGGTATCATCACAGATGAGCTTGAGGGGTCTTTTCGGGTTGAGGATGGAGTCAAGCTCAACTCCCAGTCCTACTGCCAGTTTCTGGAAGACACCTTCTTCAAGCAGTGGTACAGGAAGAAGTCTGCATCCTTCAAGAAAAACATGATTTTCATGCAGGACAATGCTCCATCACACGCGTCCAAGTACTCCACAGCGTGGCTGGCAAGAAAGGGTATAAAAGAAGAAAATCTAATGACATGGCCTCCTTGTTCACCTGATCTGAACCCCATTGAGAACCTGTGGTCCATCATCAAATGTGAGATTTACAAGGAGGGAAAACAGTACACCTCTCTGAACAGTGTCTGGGAGGCTGTGGTTGCTGCTGCACGCAATGTTGATGGTGAACAGATCAAAACACTGACAGAATCCATGGATGGCAGACTTTTGAGTGTCCTTGCAAAGAAAGGTGGCTATATTGGTCACTGATTTGTTTTTGTTTTGTTTTTGAATGTCAGAAATGTATATTTGTGAATGTTGAGATGTTATATTGGTTTCACTGGTAAAAATAAATAATTGAAATGGGTATATATTTGTTTTTTGTTAAGTTGCCTAATAATTATGCACAGTAATAGTCACTTGCACACACAGATATCCCCCTAAAATAGCTAAAACTAAAAACAAACTAAAAACTACTTCCAAAAATATTCAGCTTTGATATTAATGAGTTTTTTGGGTTCATTGAGAACATGGTTGTTGTTCAATAATAAAATTAATCCTCAAAAATACAACTTGCCTAATAATTCTGCACTCCCTGTAGAGGCTGGGTCACATGCTGCACTGGCCAATCACAGCCATGCCAATAGTAGGCAAGGCTGTGATGGCCTCTTGGGGCAAGTAGTATGACGCTTGTTGATTGGCTGCTTTGCAGACTTTCAAAAAGCGCCAAGAAAGCACCGAACCCGAACCCGAACCCGGACATTTACGAAAATGTTCGGGTTCGGGTCCGTGTCACGGACACCCCAAAATTCGGTACGAACCCGAACTATACAGTTCGGGTTCGCTCATCCCTACTCACGTCACAAGTTAACTTTCAAATATTACCGAAAGTAAAACAATTAGCACGTGTACAGTTATTTGATAATACCACAGCGGATTACGAAATATAGGATAACAACGCTAAACGCTATGTTTCAATACATTTCCAGTGCAGGAAAATACATCTATGCCTTATACTATACAAATTTCGAGCTCTACTAAAAGATTGTCAAATTTAAGTTAAACTGTATAGTATTGGGTCACAGGCTGTCTCGCAAATTATAAATAAAGAGATAATAAAATAAATTTTTTACAAATTTGCTAACCAATTTTGTATACACAAAACACTGAAAAACAAATATAAAGCAATAGTCATAAAATGATACATAAAAAATGCATGATAAAAAACTACTTAGATTTAAGGATGATCTGCCGCGGGGTAGTGTGTAAACTGGACAAGTATCTTGTGAGTCTGAAATAGATTACTGCTGGTTGATCTGGGCTGATAATAGACAGAGACGCCACTGCCTCCTATTTCTGTACGTTGTTTATCTGCTCAATAAACTTTTTAAAATGCTGCGTTTTTGTTTGTGCTCAATTTGTATACTGACATTAAGGGGTATGGTGAACTGCTCTCTAGACATGTCCAGGCATGCATTATTCAGATTTGGGAGGGGGCGAAGGGGGACCTGTCAAGAAGACGAAAGGGGCGTGTTGACAAGTGGGGTTTTGGCAGCTGGGGGCGGAGTCTAAATGAAGGGGGTGGCACCTGTCACTTTTGATGACTAATATGTACGCTTCACTACTGATGTCATAAAGGCAACCTTTGGAATCAGTGGAGGCGATTGACTCCATCTTGAATCTCCTGTACATTATAGATCTGTTCAAAGGTTTTAAATTTATTATTGTGCAGAAGCCGTTGTCTGTTTTTTTTATTTACTAGAAAGAGGCCGGAGTATAAACCTTTTCCCTTTTCGGAGTGTGGTACCTCTATGACTATACGCGATTTAATAAACCTTGAACTCCCTGCCAAATTTTTTCCCGTATACCCCTGTTGTGGGTGGAAACTGAGAATCTTTCTGGAGGCATTGAAGAAAATTCTATTCTGTATCCCTGGGCTATGATGTTTAATGCCCATGGATTTGACGTAACCTGATTTCACAGGTTTAGAAAATTCTTCAATCTGCCTCCCACTCTGGCGACATTGTCTGTTGTTCTGTTTATTTTGGGGATTAAGGATGAATTCTCTACCCCTTCCGCCTTTTGGGTAGCTCCAGCGGCCCAATTTACCCTTACCCCTGTAGGGGCTAGATTGTGAAGGGAATTGACGAAAGGGCCTCTTTTTTTATTTTTTTTACCTCCGGAAACCCTTTCTTTTTATCACCCGCTTTCTCCAGTATCTTATCCAATACTGGACCAAAAACGAACTCCCCCGAGAAGGCAATCGAACATAGTTTAGACTTGGAGTCTTTATCCCCCGATCATGCTTTCATCCATAAAGCCCTTCTGGATGCATTGGAAAGGCCTGCATCTTTCGTAGTAAAATGTACAGATTCTGCCGAGGCATCGGCCAGAAAAGCAATTGCTGATTTTAATGGCGGTAGGGAATTTATGATATCCTCCCTTGGAGTTTTGTTCTTTAGGTGTTCCTGTAAGTCAGATAACCAGAAGTACATAGCTCTTGCCACAGATGTAGCCGCGATGTTGTATTTTACCCAACAGCTGCCTCCCAGGCTTGAATAAAGGATCCGCTTTGCGTTCCATTGGATCGCTTAATTGTGACGAATCCTCAAAGGGTAAGGCCATCTTTTTTACTACCTTTGCCACCTGAATATCAATTTTCGGTATCTCATAATTTTTTTTCCATTCAGCTTGATCAAAAACGAATCTATTCCTGAATTCTCTGGACACCCCTAGTCTTTTCTCCGGTTCAATACACTCATCTATTATCTCTTTGATATTCTCATTAATGGGGAATACGTAAACCCTCGAACATTTTATCCTGAACCGTACGCGGCTTGGGAGTATCCTCTATGCCCATAGTGGATCTAACTGCTTTCAGTAAATATTCCATTTCATCCGAGGAAAATAAGTACTTTTTATCGTCCTCTACAATTTCACCCTCTGAGAGAAGTTCTTCCTCAAGCACTCGTCTAGAGGTAGCCTCATCAATGTCCTCAGTATCATAGGAGGATTGAATGGATAGTCTCGGGTTTTTTGGCAGGCAGGAGAAGAGTACTAGGAGTAGTAAGAGATGCTAGGGAGGACGTAATCTCATCCTGAATAAAAGATTTCATCTCGGAAAGGATAGATGGTTGCTCCTTTTTTAAGACGTCAGAAAGCATCCCTTGCACAACTTCTTTTTATAGTTATCAGGCAGTCTCCTGGCACAGGTAGCGCAACCAATTATAAGTTTGAGTAATATGTTATTAAACATAAGGATAACATACTCCCCTTTGGGAAACTCATGGTAGGAGCAGCCGGAGAGGGGTCCGAAACCTCCTGACGGGAAGTTGTAGTCTCGGGATTTGTCATAGTGGCGGTGATGACCAGCCTTATGCTGCATGAGCGCCACTTTTTTAAAACGCTTCCTGGCCACTGAATTCATCCACAAGCACTTCCCTGTGCAATGCGCCCTGGTTCCGCCGTAAGATCAAAGGGACCCCACGTGAATCCAGCGTCAGCGGTCTGCTTCCGATATGCAGTGGAAGGAAGACCGTGATCTAAGACGGAGCGCGGGTCCCAGCATAAGCTAGGGCAAGCATCCACGTTGTCTAGCCATAGCCCTTGCCGCGGGAAGGCAGCAGGAGATGAAGGTAAAATCTTCCTGATCTTCACCTCCCAACAGGGAGGACTCTCTCTGCGTGCTTACCCCGTAGGGGCAGGAAAACACTGAGGGGGAGAAGGGGTGGGGGCAATTTAAACGCTCTCTGTGTATTCCTGCCCCTACAGAGGTCAAGGGTCATCCCTCATTGTGGCCATGGTGGTGGATGAAATGGAAAAATTATTTTCAGTTTCGCTAATATATTCATGGAAGCATTTGAGACACGGCATTTATTTTGTGTGGGTGGCTTCGCTATGTGGACGATGTGTTCATGCTGTGGAGGGGTGATCAATCTTCCCTTCTACAGTTTGTTACCCATTTAAACGAGTGCCATAATTCCATCAAACTTACACTGTTATGATGAAAATGTTATTCATTTCTTGGATGTTGAATTACGGCACGTAGAGGGAGGATTTGAGACCACACTAGTCACAAAGACCACAGATCAAAATAACCTGCTGCTTCATTCCAGCCACCACGTCCCTCACATTTTTTCTAGTATCCCTAGGAGCCAGTTCACACGGGCCAGAAGGATATCTAGTACTGGCAAATAATACGAAAAAATATCGCTTATTGATGGGAAATAAATTCACACAGAGGGGTTATAATAAGGAAGAGGTCACTGAAATTGGAATAGAGGTTGGTAAAAAAAACAAGACAGGACATCAGACAGGTTAAAAAGAGGGAGAAGCAAAAGAAACAATTTGTGTAATCTTTCCAAATATGTTCGACATTCTAAACTAATAAAAAAGGTTATTCTGAAATATTGGTAGATATTAAAACATGATCAAAAATATGGGAGAATGTTTGTTGATAAACCCCTTTTTGCCTCTCTGAATAACATACTAATTAGTGACATACGCCCTAAAAAAATTGAAAGACAGAGTTTCCCTGAAACTCAGAGACGGGGACGTTCTGTGGGAACTGTAGTGCTATAATAAAAGGTGACGCTGTAGTGCACCCCACACAGGGAGACAGGATACAAATTAAAGATTTTGCAACGTGCGAGACATGTAATGTCATATACTGCTTGAAATGCCCATGTGGTAAGATATACACTGCTCAAAAAAATAAAGGGAACACAAAAATAACACATCCTAGATCTGAATTAATTAAATATTCTTCTAAAATACTTTGTTCTTTACATAGTTGAATATGCTGACAACAAAATCACACAAAAAAAAAAAAAAGGAAATCTAATTTTTCAACCCATGGAGGTCTGGATTTGGAGTCACACTCAAAATCAAAGTGGAAAAACACACTACAGGCTGATCCAACTTTGATGTAATGTCCTTAAAACAAGTCAAAATGAGGCTCAGTAGAGTGTGTGGCCTCCACGTGCCTGTATGACCTCCCTACAACGCCTGTGCATGCTCCTGATGAGGTGGCGGACGGTCTCCTGAGGGATCTCCTCCCAGACCTGGACTACAGCATCTGCCAACTCCTGGACAGTCTGTGGTGCAATGTGACGTTGGTGGATAGAGCGAGACATGATGTCCCAGATGTGCTCAATTGGATTCAGGTCTGGGGAACGGGCGGGCCAGTCCATAGCATCAATGCCTTCTTCTTGCAGGAACTGCTGACACACTTCAGCCCCATGAGGTCTAGCATTGTCTTGCATTAGGAGGAACCCAGGGCCAACCGCACCAGCATATGGTCTCACAAGGGGTCTGAGGACCTCATCTCGGTACCTAATGGCAGTCAGGCTACCTCTGGCGAGCACATGGAGGGCTGTGCGGCCCTCCAAAGAAATGCCACCCCACACCATTACTGACCCAATGCCAAACCGGTCATGCTGGAGGATGTTGCAGGCAGCAGAACGTTCTCCACGGCGTTTCCAGACTCTGTCACGTCTGTCACATGTGCTCAGTGTGAACCTGCTTTCATCTGTGAAGAGCACAGGGCGCCAGTGGCGAATTTGCCAATCTTGGTGTTCTCTGGCAAATGCCAAACGTCCTGCACGGTGTTGGGCTGTAAGCACAACCCCCACCTGTGGACGTCGGGCCCTCATATCACCCTCATGGAGTCTGTTTCTGACCGTTTGAGCAGACACATGCACATTTGTGGCCTGCTGGAGGTCATTTTGCAGGGCTCTGGCAGTGCTCCTCCTGTTCTTCCTTGCACAAAGGCGGAGGTAGCGGTCCTGCTGCTGGGTTGTTGCCCTCCTATGGCCTCCTCCACGTCTCCTGATGTACTGGCCTGTCTCCTGGTAGCGCCTCCATGCTCTGGACACTACGCTGACAGACACAGCAAACCTTCTTGCCACAGCTCGCATTGATGTGCCATCCTGGATAAGCTGCACTACCTTAGCCACTTGTGTGGGTTGTAGACTCCGTCTCCTGCTACCACTAGAGTGAAAGCACCGCCAGCATTCAAAAGTGACCAAAACATCAGCCAGGAAGCATAGGAACTGAGAAGTGGTCTGTGTTCACCACCTGCAGAACCACTCCTTTATTGGGGGTGTCTTGCTAATTGCCTATAATTTCCACCTGTTGTCTATCCCATTTGCACAACAGCATGTGAAATTGATTGTCACTCAGTGTTGCTTCCTAAGTGGACAGTTTGATTTCACAGAAGTGTGATTGACTTGGAGTTACATTGTGTTGTTTAAGTGTTCCCTTTATTTTTTTGAGCAGTGTATGTTGGGCAAACATCTCGGTCTATAAGGATCAGAATCAATGAGCATATATCCAGCATTAGGAAGGAACTCATGTAGTATATATTGGAGGCGTGGTGATCTCCATGCAGTCATGCACACCTGACCAGTTAGTCTGTCCTGGAGGCTGGTTTTAAAGTCAGTATAAAACTGAGTCTGCTTATATAGCACCTACCAGTGGCCATTTGGCTCCAGGAGAAGTACACTGCTCAAAAAAATAAAGGGAACAGTTAAACAACACAATGTAACTCCAAGTCAATCACACTTCTGTGAAATCAAACTGTCCACTTAGGAAGCAACACTGAGTGACAATCAATTTCACATGCTGTTGTGAAAATGGGATAGACAACAGGTCGAAATTATAGGCAATTAGCAAGACACCCCCAATAAAGGAGTGGTTCTGCAGGTGGTGACCACAGACCACTTCTCAGTTCCTATCCTTCCTGGCTGATGTTTTGGTCACTTTTGAATGCTGGCGGTGCTTTCACTCTAGTGGTAGCATGAGACGGAGTCTACAACCCACACAAGTGGCTCAGGTAGTGCAGCTTATCCAGGATGGCACATCAATGCGAGCTGTGGCAAGAAGGTTTGCTTTGTCTGTCAGCGTAGTGTCCAGAGCATGGAGGCGCTACCAGGAGACAGGCCAGTACATCAGGAGACATGGAGGAGGCCATAGGAGGGCAACAACCCAGCAGCAGGACCGCTACCTCCGCCTTTGTGCAAGGAGGAACAGGAGGAGCACTGCCAGAGCCTTGCAAAATGACCTCCAGCAGGCCACAAATGTGCATGTGTCTGCTCAAACGGTCAGAAACAGACTCCATGAGGGTGATATGAGTGCCCGACGTCCACAGGAGGGGGTTGTGCTTACAGCCCAATACCGTGCAGGACGTTTGGCATTTGCCAGAGAACACCAAGATTGGCAAATTCGCCACTGGCGCCGTGTGCTCTTCACAGATGAAAGCAGGTTCACACTGAGCACATGTGACAGACGTGACAGAGTCTGGAGACGCCGTGGAGAACGTTCTGCTGCCTGCAACATCCTCCAGCATGACCGATTTGGCATTGGGTCAGTAATGGTGTGGGGTGGCATTTCTTTGGAGGGCCGCACAGCCCTCCATGTGCTCGCCAGAGGTAGCCTGATTGCCATTAGGTACCGAGATGAAATCCTCCGACCCCTTGTGAGACCATATGCTGGTGCGGTTGGCCCTGGGTTCCTCCTAATGCAAGACAATGCTAGACCTCATGTGGCTGGAGTGTGTCAGCAGTTCCTGCAAGACGAAGGCATTGATGCTATGGACTGGCCCGCCCGTTCCCCAGACCTGAATCCAATTGAGCACATCTGGGACATCATGTCTCGCTCTATCTACCAACGTCACGTTGCACCACAGACTGTCCAGGAGTTGGCAGATGCTTTAGTCCAGGTCTGGGAGGAGATCCCTCAGGAGACCGTCCGCCACATCATCAGGAGCATGCACAGGCGTTGTAGGGAGGTCATACAGCAAAGTGGAGGCCGCACACACTACTGAGCCTATTTTGACTTGTTTTAAGGACATTACATCAAAGTTGGATCAGCCTGTAGTGTGTTTTTCCACTTTAATTTTGAGTGTGACTCCAAATCCAGAGCTCCATGGGTTAAAAAATTTGATTTCCATTTTAAATTTTTGTGTGATTTTGTTGTCAGCACACTCAACTATGTAAAGAACAAAGTATTTCAGAAGAATATTTAATTAATTCAGATTTAGGATGTGTTATTTTTGTGTTCCCTTAATTTTTTTGAGCAGTGTATATGGTGGGCTCAGCATGCATGTTGGTACTTGCATCCCTGGATCCGATGAAAGATGTAATGGCACCGGACGGGGCTAAAAGCAGAGTGTGCTTGGTGTGCATGCTGTACCTGCATTCCATGGACTTTGTGTGGCTGTCATAGCCCATAACAGGTAGGAACTAGTGTTAGGGACCACTCCATAGAGGCGACCTTGACGTGGTGAGTGGCTTATTACGCTTTGGCCAAAATGTACACCAATGCCTCATCCAGCATAGAGGCAGGGCAGAATGCTGGTTGCAGAGTGCTATTGCATTTGTATTTTGCGTTTGTATATGTATTTCGCCATAGCGATGTGCACCTGCATACAGGGTTGTGCTGACTGAATCACCCACATTTTTTCTTTGTAGTATATATTGGAGGCGTGGCGATCTCCATGTAGTCATGCACACCTGACCAGTTAGTCTGTCCTGGAGGCTGGTTTTAAAGTCAGTATAAAACTGAGTCTGCTTATATAGCACCTACCAGTGGCCATTTGGCTCCAGGAGAAGTATATGGTGGGCTCAGCATGCATGTTGGTACTTGCATCCCTGGATCCGATGAAGGCTGGAATGGCACCGGACGGGGTTAAAAGCAGAGTGTGCATGCTGTACCTGCATTCCCTGGACTTTGTGTGGCTGTCATGGCCCATAACAGGTAGGAACTAGTGTTAGGGACCACTCCATAGAGGCGACCTTGACGTGGTGAGTGGCTTATTACGCTTTGGCCAAAATGTACACCAATGCATCATACAGCATAGAGGCAGGGCATAATGCTGGTTGCAGAGTGCTATTGCATTTGTATTTTGAGTTTCTATAATAAAAGGTGACGCTGTAGTGCACCCCACACAGAGAGACAGGATAAAAATTAAAGATTTTGCAACGCGCGAGACATGTAATGTCATATACTGCTTGAAATGCCCATGTGGTAAGATATATGTTGGGCAAACATTTCGGTCTATAAGGATCAGAATCAATGAGCATACGTCCAGCATTAGGAAGGAACTCAGAAGGCAGAGTAAGATGGAAACAGTGGAGGTGAAAAAACAAGATGAAACTACGGTCGCTCGACATTTTTATGGTGTCAGAGCTCAGGTGGCAGGTTCTGGAGGTGGTAAAAAGTGGAGTCCATGGGGTGGATAACAGTAGGAGATTGTTACAAAGGGACACATTTTGGATAGTGAAACTCCAGTCTTTAATACCTAAAGGGTTAAATGAAATTTGTAGCTTTAGTGCATTTATATGATTGATCACTTTCATGTGTTAGGGTTATTTATGGCTATGCAGCTTGTATAAAACTGTATAAAACTTGTATAAAACTATATGGTTTGCATATATTTATCAGCTGTTGGCACTATAAAAATACCACCTCCACCTGCACGCATGAGTAAGGAGGCGTGTTCTCCCGAAACGTCGCGTGGATGGGAGGAGGTGTGAACGATGTCTGTCTCAGCGTCCCTCATGATGTACCACCATTTTATATTGGAATGAAGTAAAAAGAAATAAAACAAACAAAAAGGTTTTGTACCAGCTACTTGTGAATAGGAGTTCTGTTGCTCACTCACATAGAATATTGGCACAATGAGATAAAATGAACACACATGTCTGCAAGTATGAAAGACTAATTTCTTTATAAAACATTATTCTTAAACAAAACATCAACATGTCTTCTCTAATGTGTGGATTCTCTTATGTTGATTAAAATTTGATTTTGGGACAAAGCATTTCCCACATTATGAACATGAATATGGCTTCTCTCCTGTGTGAATTATTTTATGTTCATCAAGTTTTGATTTAGTTTTAAAGCATTTCCCACATTCTGAACATGAATGCCTTCTCTCCTGTGTGAATTCTTTTATGTTTATCAAGGTGTGATTTATGGATAAAGCATTTACCACACTCTGAACATGAATACGGCTTCTCTCCTGTGTGAATTCTTTTATGTTTATCAAGGTGTGATTTCTGGATAAAGCATTTACCACATTCTGAACATGAATATGGCTTCTCTCCTGTGTGAATTCTTTTATGTTCATCAAGTTTTGATTTAGTTTTAAAGCATTTCCCACATTCTGAACATGAATATGGCTTCTCTCCTGTGTGAATTTTCTTATGTAGATCAAGACTTGCTTTCTGGAAAAAGCATTTCCCACATTCTGAACATGAATATGGCTTCTCTCCTGTGTGAATTCTCTTATGTAGATCAAGGCTTTCTTTCCGAATAAAGCATTTCCCACATTCTGAACATGCATATGGCTTCTCTCCTGTGTGAATTTTCTTATGTAGATCAAGGCTTGCCTTATGGCTAAAGCATTTCCCACATTCTGAACATGAATACGGCTTCTCTCCTGTGTGAATTCTTTTATGTCCATCAAGTTGTGATTTCTGGATAAAGCATTTACCACACTCTGAACATGAATATGGCTTCTCTCCTGTGTGAATTTTCTTATGTAGATCAAGGCTTTCTTTCCGAGTAAAGCATTTCCTACATTCTGAACATGAATATGGCTTCTCTCCTGTGTGAATTTTCTTATGTAGATCAAGGCTTTGTTTCTGAGTAAAGCATTTCCCACACTCTGAACATGAATATGGCTTCTCTCCTGTGTGAATTTTCTTATGTAGATCAAGGCTCATTTTCTGGGAAAAGCATTTCCCACACTCTGAACATGAATAAGGCTTCTCTCCTGTGTGAATTCTCTTATGTGGATCAAGGCTTTGTTTCTGAGTAAAGCATTTCCCACATTCTGAACATGAATATGGCTTCTCTCCGATGTGAATTTTCTTATGTAGATCAAGGCTTGCTTTCTGGAAAAAGTATTTCCCACACTCTGAACATGAATATGGCTTCTCTCCTGTGTGGATTCTTTTATGTTCATCAAGTTTTGATTTCGTCTTAAAGCATTTCCCACATTCTGAACATGAATATGGCTTCTCTCCTATGTGAATGTTCTTGTGTAGATCAAGGCTTTGTTTCCGAGTAAAGCATTTCCCACATTCTGAACATGCATATGGCTTCTCTCCTGTGTGAATTCTTTGATGTTGTACAAGTGATGCTTTTTGGTTAAAGCATTTCCCACATTCTGAACATGAATGCGGTTTCTCTCCTGTAGAGCTACTTTTGTTTACAGAAAGCTCTGACTTATATCTGAAATGTTTTTCACGTTCCCCACAATGAAACCTTTTACCCCGTTTCTGCCCTATATTTGGGGTAATAATCTGTGATTGGTCAGGAGAAGATTCCTCATGTTTAGGATGATTATATGAAAGATTTGGACTTGGGTTAATAATCTGTGATTGGTCATTAGAAAGTTCCTCATTCTTGGGGGAATTATTTGATGCACTGTGAAGTTCTGGATGTACATTACAGGTAATTAAGTTTTCTCCTGAAGAGCGCTGCATGGTATCTTCATCTTCTTTACAATCTAGAGATAACATGATGTTTCCGTCAGGCTTCTCACAGGGATTTTCTGTTAAGATTAATAATAGATTTTATGATTTTTTGGTTAAAACAATTTGATAAATGTATCACATTTCAATGAGGCCGAATTCACATACAGTTGCAAAAAAAAAAGAATGTGATGCCTTTGGAATGATATGGATTTCTGCACAAATTGGTCATAAAATGTGATCTGATCTTCATCTAAGTCACAACAATAGACAATCACAGTATGCTTAAACTAATAACACACAAAATTAAATGTTACCATGTTTTTATTGAACACACCATGTAAACATTCACAGTGCAGGTGGAAAAAGTATGTGATCCCTTGGATTAAATAACTGGTTGAACCTCCTTTGGCAGCAATAACTTCAAACAAACGTTTCCTGTAGTTGCAGATCAGACGTGCACAACGGTCAGGAGTAATTCTTGACCATTCCTCTTTACAGAACTGTTTCAGTTCGGCAATATTCTTGGGATGTCTGGTGTGAATCACTTTCTTGAGGTCATGCCACAGCATCTCAATAGGGTTGAGGTCAGGACTCTGACTGGGCCACTCCAGAAGGCGTATTTTCTTCTGTTTAAGCCATTCTGTTGTTGTTTTACTTCTATGCTTTGGATCTTTGTCCTGTTGCAACACCCATCTTCTGTTGAGCTTCATGTAGTGGACAGATGGCCTTAAGTTCTCCTGCAAAATGTCTTGATAAACTTAGGAATTAATTTTTCCTTCTATGATAGCAATCTGTCCAGGCCCTGACGCAG
Organism: Bufo bufo; assembly: GCF_905171765.1. Lineage (NCBI taxonomy): Eukaryota > Metazoa > Chordata > Amphibia > Anura > Bufonidae > Bufo > Bufo bufo. The sequence goes on along the minus strand of NC_053392.1, from coordinate 6,746,274 downwards.
CAAAGCAGCCCCAAACCATGATGCCCCCACCACAGTTGGGATGAGGTTTTGATGTTGGTGTGCTGTGCCTATTTTTCTCCCCATATGGTGTTGTGTGTTTCTTCCAAACAACTCAACTTTGGTTTCATCTTTCCACAGAATATTTTGCCAGTACTGCTGTGGAACATCCAGGTGCTCTTGTGCAAACTGTAAACGTGCAGCAATGTTTTTTTTTTTTTGGACAGCAGTGGCTTCCTCTGTGGTATCCTTCCATGAAATCCATTCTTGTTTAGTGTTTTACGTATTGTAGATTTGCTAACAGGGATGTTGACCTCATTGAGCAGTCTGCGCTGTGCTCTTGCAGTCATCTTTACAGGACGGCCACTCCTAGGGAGAGTAGCAGCAGTGCTGAACTTTCTCCATTTAGACAATTTGTCTTACCGTGGACTGATGAACAGCAAGGCTTTTGGAGATACTTTTATAACCCTTTCCAGCTTTATGCAAGTCAACAATTCTTAATCGTAGGTCTTCTGAGAGCTCTTTTGTGCGAGGCATCATTCTCATCAGGCAATGTTTCTTGTGAAAAGCAAACCCAGAACTGGTGTTTTTTTTTTATAGGGCAGGGCAGCTGTAACCAACACCTCCAATCTCATCTCATTGATTGAACTCCAGTGGGCTGACACCTCACTCCAATTAGCTCTTGGAGATGTCATTAGTCTAGGGGTTCACATACTTTTTCCACCTGCATTGTGAATATTTACATGGTGTGTTCAATAAAAACATGGTAAAATGTAACTCTTTGTGTGTTATTAGTTTAAGCAGACTGTGATTGTCCATTGTTGGGACTTAGATGAAGATCAAATCACATTTTATGACCAATTTGTGCAGAAATCCTTATCATTCCAAAGGGTTCACATACTTTTTCTTGCAACTGTATATACAGACATATCCATCTATGTTACGTGCACATGTATCTATGATGCTGTGAGTTGATGTCAGCTGAACCTGTGGTCGTGACACATTTGCATAATACAGATGGATAATATGTCAGTAATAATCTCATGTGAATCTGGCCTTAGGCTGGAGAGACACATACAATATAAAATACAATTTTTTGTGCCAGTCAGAAGTGGATCCATCAGGAATGTGAGGAATACACCTTTTCCTTTCTCTGCTATGTATTTAAGGCTGACTCTCGAACGTCTCCTGAGTTTCTGCAGTTTGCATATTGAGGATCTGCTTGCAGATTTAGTCTACATCAATGGAGCGAATTTGTGCAAGGAAATTGTGACAGGAGGAAGGAGGTCACTTTTTTCTTGCTACAGTGTGCGGATAAATCATCTACTAGATGATCGATCAGCCTGGAGTATGACACAGAATGCGTTCCGAAGTCAGGGTGCAAAAAAGCTAATCAGAACATAAGCTAACATGTTTCAGTGACGTCCCAGATTCTGGTCTGCCCTCAGTGACGACCCCCCCCCCCCCACAATCCTGGGACATTAATCCTTTAATGTTCTGGCAATTTTCCATTTTAGTTTTTTACTCCCAGCTTTCCCAAAGCCATAACTTTTTTATTTATCCATTCACATAGCCGTATGCGAGATTTTTTGTTGCAGTTGTTGTACTTTTTACAATTCTGCTGTGCGAGGGCTCATGTTGGGGCATGTATGCATTGGAGTCTAGTACAATTACACTGTGCTCCTATGGGTCTGACTGCTACCTCGGATCTTAAGCAGAGTTTGGATTCAAGTTTTAAAGTCGTTTTCCACTTCAAATTCCGCAGTTATTCCATGAACTCTTGCGAGACTTCTCCTCATCTGAGGCCATACATTTTAATGCTGTAAGGAGACAGATCTCCATACAGCATTAATCCGAAGTTTTGAGGGAAGCGACTTCGGTTCTAGGATCCGCAGCTTTCGCTCATCACCATTAGCAATAGTGGGATGTTATCCGTCATTCCATCCTTCTGGATATCTAGATTTCAGTACGCCTCTCGTTCAGTCATCTTCTCTTCTAAATCCCCCCTCCCCCACCCCCCGCATCATTTAACTTTTTCAGTTCCCATACATCTAACCATCTGTGTTGTAGGACATGTTCTATTTTTTTTGCAGGGCCACGGAACGGACATACGGAAGTGGACACACATGGTGTGCTGTCCGCATCTGTTACAGCCCCACTGAAGTGAATGGGTCCGCATCCGACCCACAAAAACTGCTGAACAGATGCAGACCAAAAGTATGTTTTGTGCATGAGCCCTTTAACCCTTTTCCAACCAGCGCCATAATAGTACGGCGTGGGGCGGGTCTTTAAAGATGACGCCTGCTAATGAGAGGAGCGGGCGCCATAGCTGCGGGTGCCCGTCTGTTTCTTATAGCAGACACTCGCGGCTAATATCCGAAACCGGCATTTAACCCCTCAGATGCCGTGGTAAATCCTGACCACAGCATCTGAGCGCGTAAAATACTGGAAGCGCGCGTCTGCCGGTGATGCTCCTGCTCCACCCTGCAGCGATCGGAGAAGCCGAGCATGCGTGCAGCAGCCCCCGTCTTTGTGAATGACAGGAGGCGGCTGCACAGTCTTTCCTGTGGAGCTCTAACCTGTAATAGGGCTCCATAGGAAACAAGCAATTTTCTCATAGACTCCAAGGCTAGTGCACTGGGGTCTATGAGAACAGCAATCTAATGACTGCTGGTTATAGTTCCCTATGGGAACTATAAAAAAGTGCAAAAAAAACACAAAAAATAAAAAACACAACAAAACACCCTTTTCTCAAAATCAAAATCAAAACTAAACAAATGAAAAAAATTACACATCATGGGGGTCGCCATGTGCGAAACCGCCCATAGTATAAAAATATGTTCCCCATACGGCAAACAGCAAAACAGAAAAAAGCGCCAAAATGGCCGATTCACCATTTCTGGTCGCTTTATTTTCTACAAAAAAAGGAAATAAAAAGTGATCAAAAAGTCATACACCCCCCAGAAAGGCATCAATTAAAAGTTCAGTTCACCCCGCAAAACATGAGCCCCCCATACAGCTCCGTAGACATAGTTACAAAAAAGTTATAGGGGGTCAAAATATAGAGACAAAAAAATAAAACTGATTTTATCCCACTTTTTTTTATTATTTTATCACCATCAAAACACAAGAAAAACGATACATATAAGGTATCGCCGGATTCGTACTGACCTGTAGAATAATATTAACTGGTCAGTTTTATCGCACATCGAACGTTGTAAATAAAACACCCATTTTTTTACATTTGACCCCTTTTGGAAGTTGCTCAGTGCACGCGCCTTCCCTTCATACAGCTGATCTGCGAGGGTGCCAAGCGTCGGGCCACCGCTGATCTGATATTTATAGTAAAAGCGTAGAGAACCCCTTTAATTCAAACCCCCCAACAAAAGCCTTAAATGCATCCCATGCTATTTATCTGGAGCGGAGGAAACATTAAACCTGAAAACCTCTTTAACCCAATGACCGACAATATGCCTTTTTATGGTGGCCTATTCAAAGGGCTACACGGGTCTCGCCGCGAACAGTCTGGGGGCTTGGTAGACTCCAAAACAATAGGGCACGATATTGAAAATAAAGAAACCCAAATTTGTTTTTCCCCCGTAACCCTGTAATAAAAAATAAAAAAAATAAAAGAAAATTAAGAATCGGCACGCAATACTAATCATCTTTCATAACTATTGTGCCCATCACACAGTCCTTGAAACGATACTTGATTGTGGATTGGATGGACTGCGTCCGGAATTTCCTTTCACGCCAGGTATGGATTTATCTCACTGAGGTTTCTCCTTGTTTACTGCAAAAGCTCTTTCTGAATTTGCATGTAAATCTGAGATTTTGTATTTTTCTGGGGCCGGGACTGAAGGTGGTAATCCTCCTTTACTATGCTTTTCATCTAACAACTGCCAAAATGTATTCACAAGCCTGGGGGAAAAAACGGCATTGTGAACTCACCTATAAAAATCTCTTTCTCGCTTTTTTTATTAGGGGACACAGGACCGTAGGTATAACTTGCTGCTGCCACTAGGAGGCGACACTAGGCTGAAAACTGTTAGCTCCTCCGCTGCCAGCTATACCTCCTCCAGTCTGGAGAGAGCATATCAGTTTGTGCTCCAGCAGTAGGAGAAGCAGAAGTAAACTGAAAACCAAACAAGAACTGCACACTGCCATAAGACCAAAGCAAAACAAGGTCCTAACTGGCAACCCATGAACCCATTTTTTTTACATTTGACCCCTTTTGGAATTTATTTCCGGCTTCCCACTACATCATATGCAATATTAAATGGTGGGGTTGGAAAGTACAACTTGTCCTGCAAAAAACAAGCCCAGATATGGCGATGTGAACAGACAAATAAACAAGTTATGGCTCTGGGAAGGCAGATGTAGAAAGGGTTAAAGGGCAGGTTGTGCAGCCCACGTACTGGACATTGCAGTAAGTACAAGTTATTGGACTAGGAATGTAGTGTCCTCTGTGCTGCAGGATTCTGCTTTCCGGTATTGAGATATGTCGTAGGATCTCAAAAGCAGAGGAAAACGCTTCAGTTCTGTCCCTTCGCTGTCAATGGGGACAAAACTAAACAGAACGGAGTCACCAGATTACATTCCGTCCCATTTGGCCAGACAGAAAACGCTGAATGCAGTGGTCATGGGATAATGTGTCGGAAAAAACGGATCCGGCACCATTGACTTACATTGTGTTTCATGCCGGATCAGACTTCTCAGACACAAAAGAAAACGAATCTGGCACCATTGACAAACTCTCCTCGGCCAGAAGGGGGCTATAACTATTACAGTGGCCTCTTCCTCTCTCTATCTTTTTGAGAACCCTCAGTAACATTTTTAGGGGGGGGAAGAAAGGCCTAGAAAAGGCCCTGTCTCCAAGATTGAGACAATGCGTCCACCGCTTTCGGATGTTCCCATGGAGATAGGGAATAGAAAACTTCTACCTCTCTGTTTGATCTGGTGGCAAAAAGATCTATCTCCGGAATCCCCAATAATGCTGTGACCTGGTTGAAAACCCTCTGCTCTAGGGACCACTCTCCCTGGCTTAGGTGGTGACAACTGAGAAAGTCTGCTTTCACATTGTCCGAGCCCTTGAGATGCACCGCAGAAAGAGAAGATAGAGAAGCCTCTGCCAGACTGAATATCTGATGGGTAAGGGACATGAGGCCCTGAGCTCTTGTACCTCCCTGCCGATTGATATAGGCTATGGCTGTTGTGTTGACCGAGTAGATCTCTACATTTCTGCCCCTGATAACTGGAAGACTCTGTTCCAGGGCTAACTTGATCTGGGATAAGGCTCTGCTGTCACAGCTCCCCTGCAACAGAAGGGACTCCACATGGGCTCCCCAACCGGATGGACTTGCATCTGTAGTCAAAGGAAGAACCGCTTCTCTGATCCACGGAACCCCTTTTTGAAGATTTTCTAAATTCATCCACCACCTCAAGGAGCTCAGAGTCCGAGGAGATAGAGATATCTCCGAGTCCAGCGAGAGTATACATCTGTCCCATTCCTGTAGAATCTGAAGTTGTAGAATCCTTGAATGATTTGGGGCCCATTCTACTGGAATCGGAGCCGTCATGAGGCCCAACACAGACATGGCCTCTCTTAGGGTGACAGACGGGTGTGAGTGAATGTGTTGGACCCTGGACTTAATTTGTAAGGCCTTCTGAAGGGGCAACCGACACTTCTGGGCTCTGGAGTCTACAATCATCCCTAGGAAGTTGCACCTCTGCCTTGGACATAAACTGGACTTTTCTAGATTTAGCTCTAATCCTAGCTTTTTTAGAACTTCCTTCAACCAGGCAATCTGCCTCTGAAGGGCCCGATACGATTGGGACACAAGAAGAAAGTCATCCAGGTAAAGTATGATGACTATTTTTCTCCCTCACATGGGCCATCATTTCTGAAACTATTTTCGTGAACACTCTCAGAGCCTGCGAAAGCCCAAGAGGTAAGGGGAAGGAGGTAAGCAACTGCTCCCTAGGGGTACCCCCTTTAATGCGGGCCTCTAACTCTCACATCCACACCTTTAGGGACCTAGCGACAGAGGTACCAGTAATAGCAGGTTTAAAGGCTGCTGCAGAGGCCTCTCAATTTTTCTTTAAGTAAATCGTTCCTTCCTCTGTTAAACATAAATGTCCGTTTGTTGAAGGTCTCCGCCCCCTGGGATAGGGCGCCAAAACTGGATGCTCCCGTAGCTAAGATGTCCAGGAAAAATTCTCTACCCTTTAAAGATATGGGTTCCCTTAAAGACCCAATGGACAGAAGGGCAGAGGAAAACTTCCTATCTGTGGTCTTCCATTCCCTGGCGATTACCGCCTGAATGTTCTTAGGTACATCAAACACCTTCCTATTTCTAGGATCCAGGCCCTCAAACATAGCACTGACTGCTGAGGTCATTGATCATCCAATCCCATAGTAGCTCTAACCGCCTTGACTAGGGAGTTAGTGTTCTCAGTATGAAACAGCGGTTTTCCTGCAGCCTCGTCCTCAGAAGAATCGTCCGATGACAAATAAACAAACAAACACTCTCCTTCTTCCTCCCAGATAGTATATCGCTGTCGCTGGAGGGGGGAATCTTTAGATGCAGCAGCAGAAGTACCGGGGCGACATTTCATCAATCCGCTAACCAACTCTGACCTCATCCCTGATCATCTGCTTAATACTGCTCATCAAGGATGGAGCTTCCTCCTCCATTAACTTGCTGACACATCCTTGACAAAGGGGTTTAGCCCATGCAGAGGGTAGCTTCTTTTTACAAACCGCACACCCCCTCTCTTTAGCTCTGGAGGTCTTCCTGGAAGACTCCTTAGACACCTAATCTGCTGGGGAATGACCCCTCTTACCCTACCGTGGTACCGATGTATTACTGGTGGTCTCAGAGCGCTGAACCTGCTCCATTCCTTACACAGCAAACTCAGCCGGAATGGGAAACGGACAGCTCTTTAGTCCGCATGGCAGTGAGCTGGCTGGGCATTTTGTCCTCGGCACGGGCTGCCGGCTCCCTCCCCTTCCGGTCAGCAGCGTCGGCTTCCTTCCACCGCCACACTCGGAAGTTCAGACACACACGGGCCGGCAGCCGAACATGCAGCCGAACAACGGCCGCAGACGTTCGCAAAAGACCCAGAGGTACAAACCCCCCAGGTCCAGGGAAGGGGACGGAAGGTGAGGGACAGACTCTGGAGCTCAAACTGAGCAGCGGCTCCTCATGGAGACTTAAGCCGCTCGGGGTAACCCTCCTCACTTGCATAAATTGCCGGGGGCCCCGCAGCTCTAACAGAGTATTGGTGATCCGATTCCTTCCTGCCTCTTAGGACAGGAAACTGAGCTGGAGGTGGAGGGGAGGTTCCCTCTTTTAAGGTGTTCTGGTTCCTGTTTCCTGTCCAGGGGAGGAGGTGGTCTCTCCAGGGGTGCTGTCATAGGCGAAAGAGAAAATCATTTTTTCAATTGGTCTTTAGTAAAAAATATTGAGCCGTTCTGCAACAAAGGGTTAACTGTTCTTCTAGCTGTGTGACTGGTACTTGTGCTGGTCATCTAATAATCCTGATCTCTAAATTACTAAGGCCTGTATTACACCAACAGATTATCTGACCAATATCTGTCCAAATGCAACATCTTTTAAGTGCAACTCTTTAAGTGCACATACTGAATTATACCAGAATGTAATATTATGGATATGGAATCCACTTTGTCATCACTGCCTACTGACCATCACCAATTCTCTCCTCTCCAGGTATGTCTACATTGAAGCTAACTGCTGCACCCAGCTTTCCACAGTCTGATATTGTCCACACCTCTCATCTTTCCTTCTCATTCCCTGATATGTCTACATTGAACTTCAATGTCTCTTTCTCTGCTGGATTTATTGAGTATTTGTTTACATTGACTATTTCACCCTCTATCTGGTCCTCCCTTGATTAGGCCAAATGTAGCCCCCTCCCCTCTTGGTCAAACCCGAGTGAACACCGAGTGGTATAAATCTAAGTCCTTAGGTCTTTCAGACCTTGGTCTTTCCAAATGCAACATCTTTTAAGTGCACATTCTGAATTATATTAGAATTGGACCAGAATTGGACCACAGGTAAATACAGAAATAGTTAATGCAAATAATATTTCAATTTTTCATCTTTTCCAAAACCTCCTGAAATCCCCTATATCTATTCATCCAGCAAGGAACTATTCTTCTCTCCCTCCATCTTACCTTCTCATCTGACACTTGCACAAACCTGTTTGCCAACATAAAACACTTCCTTCCCAAACACACACAGATACCTCCCCTGCCCTCTCTTATTCTCACCTACTAACACTTTCTCTGCTTCTCCTTATTGCTGGTGATATCTCTCCAAATCCTCACTATCACCTCCATGTCCCACTACAAATCTCCTTCTACAAATTCCTGCAACCGCTTAAACCTAATAACCATTCCTCTGACCCCTGCTCCTTTGGTTCCTCTTGCAGGAGCATTATGGAATGCACACTCAGTCTGTAACAAACTCTCCTACATTCATGATCTTTTCATCTGTCCAAAACTTTCCTTTCTTGTTCTCACAGAAACATGGCTGACACCCCTTACACCACCTCCCCTGCTGCACTCTCATATAGTGGATTTCATTTCACTCACACACCCCACCCCGGCTGCAAACATGGTTGATGAGTTGGTCTTCTCCTATCAGACACCTGCTCCTACAGTCCAACTCCACTGCCACCCTCCATTACACTCACTTCATTTGAAGTACACTATGTTCGCATCTACTCTCCCTCCAACCTCCAAGTAGCTGTCATTTACCACCCCCAGCCCAGCCACCATCTTTCTTTACCACTTTAACACCTGGCTACTACACTTTCTTTCTGCCGACATCCCCACTATCATCATGGGTGACTTCAACATCCCTATTGACACCTGCTACTCAGCCGCCTCTAAACTCCTATCACTCTCTTCCTCCTTCAGCCTATCACAGTGGTCTGCTCCCACCCACAGAGATGGTCACACTCTGGATGGTCACACTCTGGCCTCTGCTCCCTATCTAACCTTTCTAATTCGCCTCTCCCCCTATCTGACCACAACCTACTCACCCTTCTCTTCATTGGTCTCTTCTGCTGCTCCCCCGGTCCACACACTAGCACACCCCCGCAGGAACCTTAAACATCTCGACTTGCTTTCTGACTCTCTTCTGCCACTCTCTACCATATGTTCCCTCCAAGACCCAGATGCTGACACCACCCTGTACAACACCACAATAAGTACAGCTCTGGACACTGCTGCATCCCCCCCCCCCCACCCCCCCACACACACAACAAAACCCGAACAATCAACAGACAACCCTGGCACACCAACCTGACCAAAAAACTCAGACAAGCTTCCAGGGCTGCTGAGCGGCGATGGAAGAAATCCCATTGTAAGGATCATTTCACTGCATACAAGCAATCCCTCCTCATATTCAAATCCTCACTCGCTGATGCAAAACAGACGACTTCTCATCTATCATGTCTTCCTGGCCCACAGCCCTAAACAACTTTTTAACACTTAACTCCCTTCTCCGTCCCCCAGCGTCCCCACCCTCTCCTCTCAGCTGAGGACTTTGCCACATACTTCAAACAAAAGATAGTCAACATCAGAGAAAGCTTCAAAGCACAGTCCCCACAGACCCTCTACACAACTGCTCGGTCCTCTTCTCCCAAAACCCGCTTCTCCACCATTACAGAAGAAAAACTCTCCACTCTACATCTCACCACCTGTGCACTTGACTCAATCACATCCCACCTCATCCATAAACTCAGCACAGTGTTTATCCCAGCCCTAACTCATCTCTTCAACCTATCACTAACCTCTGTTTTTTCCCCCCTCTGGTTTTAAACATGCTACCAATAAACCCATTCTCAAAAAGCCTTCACTTGACCCATCTTCTTTGTCCAGTTATCGCCCCATATAACTTCTTCCGTATGCCTCAAAGCTACTTAAACAACACGTCCATTCTGAACTGTCCTCTCACCTTTCCTCCTGCTCCCTCTTTGATCGGCTACAATCTGGCTTCCGAAGCCACCACTAAACTGAGACTGCCCTCACCAAAGTCACCAATGACCTACTAACAGCCAAGACCAAAAAACATTACTCTCTCCTCCTTCTCCTTGACCTGTCCTCTGCCTTTGACACTGTCGACCACTCCCTTCTGTTACAAACTCTCTCATCTCTTGGCATCACTGACCTGGCCCTCTCCTGGATCACATCATACCTCACAGACCGGATGTTTAGCGTCTCCCACTCTCACACCACCTCCTCGTCTCATTCCCTCTCTGTTGGTGTCCCGCGAGGCTCTGTCCTAGGACCCCTGCCCTTCTCTATCTACACTTTTGGCCTGGGACATCTCAGAGTCCCATGGTTTTCAGTATCACTCTTATGCTGACGATACACAAATCTACTTCTCTGGTCCAGACATCACCACCTTACTATCCAGAATCCCACAATGCCTATCTTCCATATCCTCCTCCTCTCGCTTTCTAAAACTTGGATAAAACAGAATTCATCATCTTTCCCCCATCTTGATCAACCACCCCAACAGACCTATCTATCACGATCAATGGCTGCATACTATCTCCGGTTAACCAAGTCCGCTGCCTTGGAGTGACCTTGGATTCTGCCCTCTGCTTCCGACCACACATCCAAGACCTTTCCACCACCAGCTCAAAAACATCTCCCGAATCTGCTCTTTCCTCAACTTTGAATCTGCAAAAATGCTTATACCTGCCCTCATCATCTCCCGCCTAGACTACTGCAACATTCTCCTCTGTGGCCTTCCATCTAGCACTCTCGCACCCCTCCAATCTATCCTCAACTCTGCTGCCCGACTAATCCACTTCTCACCCTGCTACTCCTCTGCCTTATATAAATAAATAATAACCCCCCCTCCCCACCTGTAGACTCCAGCCTTTATCATTGTGCCCCCATCGGGTTCACAGAGGTAGGGGGCTCCCTACCCCACCGGACACTCCTCTGTGGTGGCAGCGTCCGATGGTTACCATGGCAACCGGACGCCTTCACAGGCTTCCGGCTTGCCATGGTATAAAAGCCTGATTAGCCTCCTGCCAAAGGCAGAAGCAGCCTGATCAGCCTGTGTGTAAAGTCACAATACACTACAGTACACTATATAGTGTACTGCAGTGTATTATAGAGGCATCAGACCCACCGAATCTTCAAAAACCAAGCGGGTCTGGGTAAAAAATAAAAAATGTCAAAAAATAAATAAAAATAAAAGAATTTCTTCTTATAACCGCACAATTATCACGGATTAAAAAATGTAAAAAATTAAATACACTACACGTTTGATATCACCGCGTCCGTAACAACCTGATCTATGATAGGGTCATGTTACTTTACACACACGATGAACTCCAAAAATAAAAACTATGATGAAATTGAAATTTTGCCCACCTCATCCAAAAAAAAAGTATTAAAAGTGATCTTAACAGTCTTATGTAAACCAAAATCATACCAGTCAAACCGTCACCTCATCCCGCAAAAAATTATCCCCTACATCAGACAATCGCCCAAAAAATAAAAAAAATATATGGCTCTCAGACTATGGAGACACTAAAACCTGTTTTTTTTTTTTGTTTATTTTTAATGCTATTATTGTATAAAACTTAAATAAATAAATAAAAGTATATATATTAGGTATCGCCGCATCCGTAAGAACTCTTAAAATATCACATGACCTAACCTCTAAATAAAAACAGTGCCAAAAAAAGCCACCTTACATCACAAAAATTACAACAGCAAGCGATCAAAAAGGCATATGCCCCCCCAAAATAGGAACCTATGAAACAGGCACCTCATCCCGCAAAATATGAGACCTTAACTAAGACAATCGGTCAAAACATAAAAAAGCTATGGCTCTCAGACAATGGAGACAGTAAAACATAATTTTTTAATTTACAAAATGACCCAAACATGATTGACAAAAATTAACTATTAGATGAGGTATCAATATCTATTATAAAAGTAGAGAAATTGAAATTTGGAAAATTGTGAATTTTTCTAAATTTTTGGTAAATTTGATATTTTTTTATGAATAAAAATTAAATTTTTTACTCAATTTTACCACTGTCATGAAGTACAATATGTGACGAGAAAATCTCAGAATGGCCTGGATAAGTAAAAGCGTTTTAAAGTTATTACCACAAAGTGAGATTTGCTAAAAATAGCCTGGCCCTTAAGATGAAAAAGAGTCATGAAGGGGTTAATAATAGGTAATATTTGTCCAATGAGACCAATATTTGGTGTGTATAACAAAAGATCTGTGTGTATAATAGGCCATCTGACCAATGAATGGTCAGAAAATCTGTCAGATAATCTGTTCTTATAATACAGGCCTTAGAGGTGATGGCACCTACCTGAGGTATAACAGCCATTACTACATGTCTCCAGCCTTTATAGTGTAGAAGTAATGTCATCTATAACACCCGGCATCTGATGACACCTACCTGAGGTATAACAGCCAATACTACATGTCTCCGGCCTTTATAGTGTAGAAGTAATGTCATCTATAACACCCGGCATCTGATGTCACCTACCTGAGGTATAACAGCCATTACTACATGTCTCCAGCCTTTATAGTGTAGAAGTAATGTCATCTATAACACCCGGCATCTGATGACACCTACCTGAGGTATAACAGCCATTACTACATGTCTCCAGTGCCTTTACTAGTATAAAACCATTAGCCTGCTATTTAAAGACTCAAAGCTGGGTCACTGCCCGGAGTGCTCCTTTACTGCAGCTCTAAGGAGGAGCCTCACCTAAAGAAACCTCCCAATTCCCTTCCTCCATTCATGATTCCATACCTGTGGTCACATGGACTGCAATGTCCTCCTCCACCTCACTCTTACACGGGGGATCGCCCATCATCCGCTCTTCTTCATCCTCCACTTTAATATCAGTCACATCTTCCCCCTGATTAGTAATCTGTAACAATTCAGGACAATACAGCAGACAGGTGGGAAATCTAACAGATCCACATAAGAGACCCCACCATCTATGACCCCTCTATGACTGCAGGACCCCCCTATATAGATGTGTATAGGGCTCAGCTCCATCTACCTGATGGTTCTCTGGGAGCTTCTCCTCTGGACAGTCCTGGGAATACAGAGGACGGGGACATCTCTCGGGGGGATTTCCTTCTATGAGTCCATCTGTAGGAAACACACAGGGACAGGAGAGATTACTACATGTGATGATGAGATGATGGGAGTAGTATCCAGGTGACCCATGACAGCCCCCTCCTTACCCTGCTGATCGCCCCATAAATCCGTCTCCTCTTCTTCTTCATCTTTAACCTCAGCCTTAATATCCATCAGATTTTCATCCTAAAGAAGAGAAATGTAAAATGGTCTTTGGTTCAATCCCTTTCTGGTCAGATTCTGGGGAGACTTCAGCTCCAACTACCTGATGGTTCTCTGGAAGCTTCTCCTCTGGACACTCCTGGGAATACAGAGGACGGTGACATCTCTCGGGGGGACTTCTCCTCCTGGAGTCAGAACCTATAGGAGATAACACACAGACTGAATACAATACTGAGCGCCACAGACAGGAGGAGGAACTCTGCTGTCAGCCGCCATCTTTGTAAATCCTCTTGTGGATCCTGAAATGCGGCAGAGGAACCTGCGGGTGGATTAGGGTGGAGTTCACCCCGCTGCCCTCTGAGTGTCCGGATGATTGGGGTCTGGCGGTCAGCAGCCTGGAAGTTTATAGGCAGCCGGCAGCAGTTTATGAGCCGCAGATTCACCGGACATTTTATAGTTTCCAGGAGAATTTCTGACCCTTCAGTTTTCTGCTTCTAATGGAAAAGAAAAATCCTCAGAAAGTGTGACCCCCATAGAAGGACGAGAGCGTTCCCCCGATAATCAGGACTGAACGCCCATAGAGGGACGAGAGCAACCTGATATCAGGACTGAACACCCATAGAGGGATGAGAGCAACCTGATATTAGGGCTGAACCCCCATAGAGGGATGAGAGCGCTCCTGATATCAGGACTAAACCCCTATAAAGGGAAGAGAGCTCCCTCCGATATCAGGGCTGAACCCCCATAGTAATGGAAAAGAGACCTAATAATCCTGCCAAAGTATCACCCCCATAGAGGAACGATAGCGCACCCCGATATCCAGGCAGAACCTCCACAGATTTACAAGAGCACCGCCCCCCTTCGAATTATCAGGACTGAACCTCCATAAAGGGACAAGAGCACCCCCTACAAATTATCAGGTCTGATCCCACATAAAGGGACAAGAGCACCGACCCCCCCTCGATATCAAAGCAGAACCCCCATAGAGGGGACAAGAGCACCCCCCCATATCAGGACTGAACCCCCATAGAGGGACGAGAGCACCCCCGACATCAGAACTGACATCCCTGATAAAGATGACTTCTGCATTTCCCGTACGTCTCGCACATCCCTGTCATCTCTTTTACTGTAGAGTCATTTAGAGTTCATAAACTGTGTCCATAGGATGGTTCATACTGGGGAAGACCGGTTCATACTGGGGAAGACCGGTTCATACTGGTATAGTACTGGGGCAGGAGACCCCCGTATAGACATATAAAACACACCTGGAGACATTGTATCTGTGTCTTTCTTTCTCTCAGTGACAGACTTGGAGGCCTTTGAAGTACAAATTCCAGAGAGGAGGGCTTCCATCTACAGTCCATGGTGTTAGAAACCCAGAAACGTCAACAGGACTATCTCCCACGGGACTACTGAAATTCAACAACAACAGTGGGCAACCCTTTGTGTTACGTGGGCTCTCCACCACGAGAGCACCGAGACTGTGGACTCTTTACTGTAAGAGCAGTGAGACTGTGGACTCTATACTGTAAGAGCAGTGAGACTATGGACTCTATACTGTAAGAGCAGTGAGACTATGGACTCTATACTGTAAGAGCAGTGAGACTGTGGACTCTATACTGTAAGAGCAGTGAGACTGTGGACTCTTTACTGTAAGAGCAGTGAGACTATGGACTCTTTACTGTAAGAGCAGTGAGACTATGGACTCTTTACTGTAAGAGCAGTGAGACTATGGGACTCTATACTGTAAGAGCAGTGAGACTATGGACTCTTTACTGTAAGAGCAGTGAGACTATGGACTCTTTACTGTAAGAGCAGTGAGACTATGGACTCTTTACTGTAAGAGCAGTGAGACTATGGGACTCTATACTGTAAGAGCAGTGAGACTATGGGACTCTATACTGTAAGAGCAGTGAGACTATGGGACTCTATACTGTAAGAGCAGTGAGACTATGGGACTCTATACTGTAAGAGCAGTGAGACTATGGGACTCTATACTGTAAGAGCAGTGAGACTATGGACTCTATACTGTAAGAGCAGTGAGACTATGGACTCTTTACTGTAAGAGCAGTGAGACTAATGACTCTTTACTGTAAGAGCAGTGAGACTATGGACTCTTTATTGTAAGAGCAGTGAGACTATGGACTCTTTACTGTAAGAGCAGTGAGACTATGGGCTCTACTGTAAGAGCAGTGAGACTATGGACTCTTTACTGTAAGAGCAGTGAGACTATGGACTCTTTACTGTAAGAGCAGTGAGACTATGGACTCTATACTGTAAGAGCAGTGAGACTATGGACTCTATACTGTAAGAGCAGTGAGACTATGGACTCTATACTGTAAGAGCAGTGAGACTATGAACTCTTTACTGTAAGAGCAGTGAGACTATGGACTCTTTACTGTAAGAGCAGTGAGACTATGGACTCTATACTGTAAGAGCAGTGAGACTATGGACTCTATACTGTAAGAGCAGTGAGACTATGGACTCTTTACTGTAAGAGCAGTGAGACTATGGACTCTTTACTGTAAGAGCAGTGAGGCTATGGACTCTTTACTGTAAGAGCAGTGAGACTATGGACTCTATACTGTAAGAGCAGTGAGACTATGGACTCTATACTGTAAGAGCAGTGAGACTGGACTCTATACTGTAAGAGCAGTGAGACTATGGACTCTATACTGTAAGAGCAGTGAGACTATGGACTCTATACTGTAAGAGCAGTGAGACTATGGACTCTATACTGTAAGAGCAGTGAGACTATGGACTCTTTACTGTAAGAGCAGTGAGACTATGGACTCTTTACTGTAAGAGCAGTGAGACTATGGACTCTTTACTGTAAGAGCAGTGAGACTATGGACTCTACTGTAAGAGCAGTGAGACTATGGACTCTTTACTGTAAGAGCAGTGAGACTATGGACTCTACTGTAAGAGCAGTGAGACTATGGACTCTTTACTGTAAGAGCGGTGAGACTATGGACTCTACTGTAAGAGCAGTGAGACTATGGACTCTTTACTGTAAGAGCAGTGAGACTATGGACTCTACTGTAAGAGCAGTGAGACTATGGACTCTTTACTGTAAGAGCAGTGAGACTATGGACTCTACTGTAAGAGCAGTGAGACTATGGACTCTTTACTGTAAGAGCAGTGAGACTATGGACTCTACTGTAAGAGCAGTGAGACTATGGACTCTTTACTGTAAGAGCAGTGAGACTATGGACTCTACTGTAAGAGCAGTGAGACTATGGACTCTTTACTGTAAGAGCGGTGAGACTATGGACTCTATACTGTAAGAGCAGTGAGACTATGGACTCTTTACTGTAAGAGCAGTGAGACTATGGACTCTTTACTGTAAGAGCAGTGAGACTATGGACTCTACTGTAAGAGCAGTGAGACTATGGACTCTTTACTGTAAGAGCAGTGAGACTATGGACTCTACTGTAAGAGCAGTGAGACTATGGACTCTTTACTGTAAGCAGTGAGACTATGGACTCTTTACTGTAAGAGCAGTGAGACTATGGACTCTTTACTGTAAGAGCAGTGAGACTATGGACTCTTTACTGTAAGAGCAGCGAGACTATGGACTCTATACTGTAAGAACAGTGAGACTATGGACTCTTTACTGTAAGAGCAGTGAGACTATGGACTCTTTACTGTAAGAGCGGTGAGACTGTGGACTCTTTACTGTAAGAGCAGTGAGACTATGGACTCTTTACTGTAAGAGCAGTGAGTTTACAAAGTCAGGATCCATGAAAGGTCCTCTACAAGTCAAAGTCACTTTTTTGAGTTCAAACGGGTGTAAGGCTTCAAAGGAGAAACTGCAGCTTTGTCAATGACAGTCGCCATTTTAGGTCACAGTCCATCTCTGGGCATTAACTGCTTCCCGACCGCCTAACGCAGGGATGCGTCCTGGCGGCGGTCGATTCATTCCTCCTGGACGCATATACGCGTCATCTCGCGAGATTACGCTCACAGCCGGCCCGCGCATGCGCATCGCGGGGCGGCAGAAGTTAAAGGGACGTTTCGTCACCAGCCAGCCAATGATCATTTTCAAAAAATCAAATCAGAAGCCAACACCTTATATTTATAAATATAAGGTGTTAAATGGCTTCTCTGCTCCTCTGCTGGTCCTTTTTGCCAGTTGGTCCCAGCAGAGGAGCAGACATCACAGTGAGAAGCCACCAAACACTTCACTTAGCCCCAGATCACCCCCCATCACCCCAATTAACCCCTTGATCGCCCCTGTCAATCACCTAGTGAAAGGGAAAAAAGTGATCAGTGTAAGGCTACTTTCACACCTGCGTTTAGGTGCGGATCCGTCTGGTATCTGCACAGACGGATCCGCACCTATAATGCAAACGCTTAGATCCGTTCAGAACGGATCCGTTTGCATTATTTACATTGAAAGTCAATGGGGGACGGATCCATTTGAAAATTGAGCCATATTGTGTCAACTTCAAACGGATCCATCCCCATTGACTTACATTGTAAGTCTGGACGGATCCGTTTGCCCCCGCACGGCCAGGCGGACACCCGAACGCTGTAAGCTGCAGAGCGGAGGACAAACGCTGCCAGACTGATGCATTCTGAGCGGATCCGCATCCACTCAGAATGCATTAGGGCTGGACGGATCCGTTCGGGGCCGCTTGTGAGACCCTTCAAACGGAACTCACAAGCGGAGCCCCGAACGCTAGTGTGAAAGTAGCCTAAACTGTCACTTTTTTCTTTCACTGGTATTGACTGATAGTTTTAGGATAGTTTAGGCCCCTTGGTTAGGTAGTTAGCGATCGTTTAGCGCCCAGCCCACCGCAGTCACTGATTCGCTGATTCGCGTATCGCTAATCAGCATTTGTACTTTTATAGAATCTGTAAGTGATCAAAACTGATCACGGTCAGATCTATAATAGTATTAGTGTCACCTTAGTTCGCCCTCCACCCAAAACGCAGTGTTTGCCCGATCAGGCCTGATCGGTCGCCCACACGTGCGTTCACCCACGCCCGCCCCACCGCAATGACAAAAAATTTTTTTTTTTGATCACTGCACATTCACTTTACACGCACTGCGGCGATAAAAAAAAATCAGTTTTGATATTTTTTATCAACCGCAGCGGCCTCCGGTACTTCGCTAGCCTCCCCTTTGTAAGACAGGCTTGCTTTTTTTCTTGGGTAGTCTCAGGGAATACCCCTAAATTTAGTAGTCCAAAATGTCAAACAGGGGGTATTCTTCTGAAGAGGCCTACAGGATTCTGACCCAGTCGGATGAGGAATGGGAACCCTCATCTGACGAATCTAGCGGGTCAGAATATGAACCTGTAGAAAGCAGTGGCAGTCTGACCCAAAGTTCGGACGAGGAGGTGGAGGTCCCTGATAGAACCAGGCGTACCTGGCCCCGTGTCGCTAGACCACAGGTTGCACAGGATCCGCTTCAAGAGCAGCAGAGTGGGGCTGGCGCTGTCGAATCACGTGGTGAGGCATACACCAGCAGCACAGCCCTCCCTGGACCTAGTACCAGCACTGCCGTACAACATGGTGACGTGGCGAGCACCAGAAGGGCAGTTGAAGCTGGTACGGTGGCACGTGCACTAGTTACCCCGTCGCAGCCACCGCACAGACAGGCCCGTAGAGCCCCTAGAATCCCTGAGGTGCTGGCAAACCCTGATTGGCAGTCACCAACTTCAGCCGCACCTGTAGTTCCCCCTTTCACCGCCCAGTCTGGAGTTCGGGTTGAGATCTCAGATCGGTTCGGCCCTGGGATTTTTTATTTTTTTTTAGACTAGGCCTACCTATATATTTATAAGCCAATAAGTTTAATAAGAAAAGAAAATAAAAATACATATGATAGTTACAATTGAGAGAGAAAATAATTAATCATACTTCCTAAAAGATGACCATTGTGACCAGCATTTTTTATATGCAATTATACTATTGTTTTCCCAGGATGCTAGTTCTTCGAATCTACATATCTGGTCAATCTTGGCTATCCATCTAGGGATGGGCGGTGTTTCTGTTGAAAGCCAAGCACTGGGATTTTTTGAGCTGTTGACTACGGAGCTCTTGGAATTAGTCGTGGCAGAAACAAACCGGTATGCCACTCAATTTATAGCCGCCAACCCGGGAAGCTTTTATGCCCAGTATGCCCCTCCAAGTTTCCGAAATTAAAATTTTTCTGGGCCTTCTCCTCAACATGGGCCTGACAAAAAAGCATGAATTGCGGTCATATTGGTCCACAAACCCGATTCATCACATGCCCATGTTCTCTGCTGCTATGTCCAGGACACCATTTGAGACCATCCTGCGTTTCCTGCACTTTAGCGACAACAGCACCTCTCGTCCCAGAGGCCACCCAGCTTTTGACCGGCTCCACAAAATTCGGCCCCTCATAGACCACTTCAACAACAAATTTGCAGATTTGTATACCCCTGAGCAAAACATCTGCGTAGACGAGTCCCTTATACATTTTACCGGGCGCCTTGGCTTCAAACAATACATCCCAAGCAAGCGCGCCTGGTATGGGGTCAAATTGTATAAGCTCTGTGAAAGGGCCACAGGCTATACCCACAAATTTCGGATCTATGAGGGTAAAGATCAGACCCTGGAGCCGGTCGGTTGCCCTGACTACCTGGGGAGCAGTGGGAAGACAGTCTGGGACTTGGTGTCACCCTTATTTGGCAAGGGGTACCATCTTTATGTGGACAATTTTTACACAAGTGTGCCCCTCTTCAGGCATTTGTTTCTAGAACAGATTGGCTGCTGTGGCACCGCGCGACCTAGTCGCCGGGGCTTCCCCCAATGGCTCGTTACCACCCGTCTTGCAAGGGGGGAGAGGGCTGCCTTGTGTAACGAAGAACTGCTCGCAGTGAAATGGAGAGACAAGCGTGACGTTTACATGCTCTCCTCCATTCACGCAGACACGACAATACAAACTGAACGGGCAACCAGTGTCATTGAAAAGCCCCTCTCAGTCCACGACTATAACCTTCACATGGGAGGGGTGGACTTCAATGACCAGATGTTGGCTCCTTATTTAGTTTCCTGACGCACAAGACGCTGGTATAAGAAGGTGTCTGTATATTTGATTCAATTGGCTGCATATAATAGTTTTGTTCTCTACAGTAAGGCTGGGAGAACAGGATCCTTCCTCAAATTTCAGGAAGAGATCATCGAGAACCTCCTGTATCCAGGAGGCTCCGTGGCCCCAACCACCAGTGTAGTGAGCCGGCTACATGGCAGACACTTCCCGTCTGTCTATCCTGGTACCTCAACCCAACCGTCACCCCGAAAAAGATGTTGTGTCTGTAGCAGGAGTGGAATAAGGCGTGACATCCGCTATTTCTGTCCTGACTGTGCTGACCACCCTGCCCTATGCTTAGGGGAGTGTTTCCGGAAGTACCACACACAGGTACACCTAGCATAGGGATTGCATCTCACAGGACAGGCACACAGGGCTATTAGGGCCCTTTCACTCACAGCTGCTGCAAACCTCTCCTTTCACCTGGGATAAAGTGCATAACGTACTTCGCCACATCTTTGGGCGATTTGCGCTTTGCACATTGTCCCATGGGGAAGGAGAGGTTTGTTCTATAAAGGTAAAAAAAACTAAACAAAAAAAAAATTACCGGTAAGCAAAAAAGTTAACGTTCTGTTCAAAAAGTTAAATAAAGTTTATATGTTCCGTTCAAATGTTATTATAAAGTTAATAAATTTATTGTGTTGCGGCCTGGTTTTTTCTTTAGTTTTTTTTTACATTCCAGGTGGACCAACCGATCGACTAGCTGCAGCACTGATGTGCATTCGGACAGAAGCATTGTGCTGCTGTCAGATTACACACAAGTCGGTGTATGCGGCGCTGCAAGACGAGATTTCTCCTCTGCAGTAAAAGATACGTTTGCCGAGGCATATGAGCTGAGGGGGTGGCGGTGTTCATATGCTTTGGCAAACACTTTGTATATATAAAAATAAAATCCCGGCAATGATTTATTCATCCACATCGATTGATGTGAATGGAGAAATCGGGTTTGCCAGGGCATACGAGCTAAGTGGGTATGGATGTTGGGCGGAGCTTCTATGTCCTGGCAGACGCCTTTCCCCTCCTTTTTTTTTTGGCAGAGATTTTTTCATCCACATTGATCGATGCGAATGAAGAAATCTGTGCCGTTCATTTTTTCTTTCAAATCTCATTACCCGTATGCTCAATATAAGGAGAATAGCAGAAACTCCTAATGCTGGCCATACATGTAATGATTGCGGAGACCCTCAAATGCCAGGGCAGTACAAATACCCCACAAATGACCCCATTTTGGAAAGAAGACACCCCAATGTATTCGCTGAGGGGCATATTGAGTCCATGAAAGATTGAAATTTTTGTCCCAAGTTAGCGGAAAGGGAGACTTTGTGAGAAAAAAATAAATAAAAAATCAATTTCCGCTAACTTGTGGAAAAAAAATAAAAAATTCTATGAACCCGCCATGCCCCTCATTGAATACCTTGGGGTGTCTTCTTTCCAAAATGGGGTGACATGTGGGGTATTTATACTGCCCCTGCATTTTAGGGGCCCTAAAGCGTGAGAAGAAGTCTGGAATCCAAATGTCTAAAAATGCCCTCCTAAAAGGAATTTGGGCCCCTTTGCGCATCTAGGCTGCAAAAAAGTGTCACATGTGGTATCGCCGTACTCAGGAGAAGTTGGGGAATGTGTTTTGGGGTGTCATTTTACATATACCCATGCTGGGTGAGATAAATATCTCGGTCAAATGCCAACTTTGTATAAAAAAATGGGAACAGTTGTCTTTTGCCGAGATATTTCTCTCACCCAGCATGGGTATATGTAAAATGACACCCCAAAACACATTGCCCTACTTCTCCTGAGTACGGAGATACCACGTGTGACACTTTTTTGCAGCCTAGGTGGGCAAAGGGGCCCACATTCCAAAGAGCACCTTTAGGATTTCACAGGGCATTTTTTTTTACACATTTTGATTTCAAACTACTTCCCACACATTAGGGCCCCTAAATTGCCAGGGCAGTATAACTACCCCACAAGTGACCCCATTTTGGAAAGAAGACACCCCAAGGTATTTTGTGATGGGCATAGTGAATTCATGGAAGTTTTATTTTTTGTCACAAGTTAGTGGAATATGAGACTTTGTAAGGAAAAAAATAAAAAAATAAAAAATCATCATTTTCCGCTAACTTGTGACAAAAAATAAAAACTTCCATGAACTCACTATGCCCATCAGCGAATACCTTAGGGTGTCTACTTTCCGAAATTGGGTTATTTGTGGGGTTTTTCCACTGTCTGGGCATTGTAGAACCCCAGGAAACATGACAGGTGCTCAGAAAGTCAGAGCTGCTTCAAAAAGCGGAAATTCACATTTTTGTACCATAGTTTGTAAACGCTATAACTTTTACACGCTATACAGGCACAGTGTTCTACACCGCTATACAGGCACAGTGCTCTACACCGCTATACAGGCACAGTGCTCTACACCGCTATACAGGCACAGTGTTCTACACCGCTATACAGGCACAGTGCTCTACACCGCTATACAGGCACAGTGCTCTACACCGCTATACAGGCACAGTGTTCTACACCGCTATACAGGCACAGTGTTCTACACCGCTATACAGGCACAGTGTTCTACACCGCTATACAGGCACAGTGTTCTACACCGCTATACAGGCACAGTGTTCTACACCGCTATACAGGCACAGTGTTCTACACCGCTATACAGGCACAGTGTTCTACACCGCTATACAGGCACAGTGTTCTACACCGCTATACAGGCACAGTGTTCTACACCGCTATACAGGCACAGTGTTCTACACCGCTATACAGGCACAGTGTTCTACACCGCTATACAGGCACAGTGTTCTACACCGATATACAGGCACAGTGTTCTACACCGATATACAGGAACAGTGTTCTACACCGCTATACAGGCACA
Source organism: Bufo bufo (assembly GCF_905171765.1). Taxonomy (NCBI): domain Eukaryota; kingdom Metazoa; phylum Chordata; class Amphibia; order Anura; family Bufonidae; genus Bufo; species Bufo bufo. Next base: position 6,723,007 of record NC_053392.1, on the reverse strand, counting down.
GTGTTCTACACCGCTATACAGGCACAGTGTTCTACACCGCTATACGGGCACAGTGTTCTACACCACTATACCGGCACAGTGTTCTACACCACTATACAGGCACAGTGTTCTACACCACTATACAGGCACAGTGTTCTACACCGCTATACAGGTACAGTGCTCTACACCGCTATACAGGTACAGTGCTCTACACCGCTATACAGGCACAGTGCTCTACACCGCTATACAGGCACAGTGTTCTCCACCGCTATACAGGCACAGTGTTCTACACCGCTATACAGGCACAGTGTTCTACACCGCTATACAGGCACAGTGCTCTCCACCGCTATACAGGCACAGTGTTCTACACCACTATACAGGCACAGTGCTCTACACCGCTATACAGGCACAGTGTTCTCCACCGCTATACAGGCACAGTGTTCTACACCCCTATACAGGCACAGTGTTCTACACCGCTATACAGGCACAGTGTTCTACACCGCTATACAGGCACAGTGTTCTACACCACTATACAGGCACAGTGTTCTACACCGATATATAGGAACAGTGTTCTACACCGCTATACAGGCACAGTGTTCTACACCGCTATACAGGCACAGTGTTCTACACCGCTATACAGGCACAGTGTTCTACACCGCTATACAGGCACAGTGTTCTACACCGCTATACAGGCACAGTGTTCTACACCGCTATACAGGCACAGTGTTCTACACCGCTATACAGGCACAGTGTTCTACACCGCTATACAGGCACGCTGCTCTAATCAACACTGCTTGCCCGCCTACCGGAGGAAGCGGCGGATGTCTCCTCCAGATCAATCATTCAAGCCCCGCTGGGTTGCTGGTCAAGACACGACTGCTAGATGACAGCGAGAGCTCAGGCCTCTCGCTGCGACTCCTGCTGCCACCCCCCCCTTCTGCTTCCGTATTTTTCGGATCCATACTGTAAAAATGCTAGGCCCAGACTATTTTGCACATGTGTTTGGTGTCCAAATATGATTAATAACTTCCTGTTTCTGATCCACAAAACACAGATCGCATACGGAAACCAAACGGAGAATTTTAGCAGAAGTACGGAACGGAAACACAACGGACAAAATAAACTGAGAAAAACAATGTGCATGGGCAGTGTTGTCAGAGACTGTGTATATTTAGTTCCCTGTCCTGGACGTCTCTGTTCTCCCTTCGCGCTTGCACATGTCTGATGAGGAGAGAAGCCCTATCCATGTTTTATCACCTTGCCCCGGCCGGGAGCACGGCTCAAGTTTAAAGTTTCCAGCTCGCGCTCACACCGGAGCGCTGTCTGCCGTGGTCCAATCACAGCGCAGAGCGTCACAGCCAGGGAGAAGGAGACGCCCAATGAGAAACCCTGCCGTCCCCTCCTCCTGTTCCGATGGTATTCATTAGCATACCAGGCAGGAGTGCTGCAGGGGGCACAGCGGGTGAACGGAGCAGCGCCCAGAAGCGCTCGTAGATCCCTGCTCTATGCCCTACATAACCCGCTGAACGGCAATTATCACATATATTTCCTTTTTTCCCCCTATTATTAAACCCCAGAAAAGTAAAATAATGTAAAATCCCCGCAGGACGGCTAATAGGACGTAGGTATAGTTCCTATTAATGCACCCGGTAAATGGCGGTATCACAGCGCCTGCACCCCGATCACAAGCAGATTACTGCGGTATCATACAGTGCAGAATAACCGCAATCTGGCTCCGCAGTCAGTGCAGCAAGGTGTAATAGGATTGTTCCTCCCCGACTGAACCCTGCGGAATGATCCCTCCCCGTCCTTTCCCTGCACCTTGAAGAATCTTTCCCTGAACTTGTAAATCGTTTTCCCAGCACAATGAAGTCTTTCCTCGCACTGTCCCTAGCGCCTGCTGACGTCTCTCCCTGCACTAAGTGCACTGGAAACTGGCAGAATCCAAGATGGCCGAGGCTATTTATAGGGCAGTGACATCACAGGGCTGGCTGCTGATTGGCTGCACGCATGGCATTGTGGGTGATCCCGCCTTCCCAGAGTTCCTTGCTCCATGTCCTCACACGTGTAGTCACCATTTTAGGATAGAATGCGATTCGTTACCACGAAGTGTGAGGAAATACGGATTCGGGCACAGGGGTAAACAGAAGCCCCCGGGATACTGCTAGGATCCTCTGTGTACCCACAGCTGTAGCTGAACTCATCAAGAAGATGGAGGACATAGTCCTCGGAGGTCCTCTCATAGACACAAAGAAAAGTCCAGCTCAACCCAATTATCCAAACACCTGCGTGCAGGGAAAAGGCTGGTGAGCCTGTATATCTTTAGTATGAAAACACAATGAAATTCCAGCACTCACGATTTTGGTAGCTAAAATCTTCGTCTTTTATTCAGGCAGTAGACAGTTTAGACAGGACATCCACCCACAAGTGTAGCAACTTTGACGCGTTTCGAACAGTAGTTCTTAGTCGTAACAATGAGCTGTGTTATCTCTGGTGGTTTTATGCTGGTCTGTAAAGTAATTACTCCCCCCCCCCCACCTGCAGGGCGGGGGAGCAGAGGAGGCAAAGCACACTTTAACCTCTTGTTTTCCAGATGTAGCAGTGCTCATGTGTCTTACAATATATATAGATAATCTATGCATCCACATATAGTCATCAGTTTGTCAATTAAATCAAACGTGAAATATAACATCAATAAAAACAGTATACATATTAAAATTGTGATAGAATATCAACTGTCATGATAGCAGTAGAACACCACACCAGCTATATACAACCGCGTCCATGCATGGATCCATATGTGACAGTGTTCCACTGCTATATCTGACATAGGCTCTTTTCCCCTCCCCCGCTCCCGCTAGTACTCTCAGTTACAATGTAAAAGGTAATATGATGGAAAGAGACCATTGGTCAATAGAAATACATGATCTCTTTTTTCATATTCAGGCCATTCGGATGCCTGGTGTTCAATTAGAAAATCCAGAAGGCTTCTCTCAATCTCACCAGACGTTTGAGATCTCCTCCTCTGCTGGGTAGTCTCACTTGTTCTATTGCAAAAGCTCTGAAATTGTGCACTTGGCTTTCATGTTTGCAGATAAAGTGTCTGGCCGCATTGGACGTGTTCACACTGTGCGGATTTTTTATGTGGTTGAGATGCTCCAAAATTTGAGTTTTGAGCTTTCTGGTGGTGCAGCCCACATACATCATGTCGCAGGCTGCACATGTTATAATGTATATCACCCCTATTGAATTACAATTAATATATGATTGGATTGGGTAGGTATGGGAATTATTGGCGTCATGGAAGGTTTTTGTATTCGCTGCATATGTGCAGGTGCGGCAGCGCGAGCCTCCGCATCTGGTGAAACCTTTATAGATTAGCCATGGATCCCGTTTCTGTTTAACCCTTTGTGTATACATAGATGGAGACAAATCGTTTCCTATAGTTCTTGGCCGTCTTGACACAATTCTACAACCTTGTTTCAGCATACAGTGCAATACTTCGTCATCATAGAGGATCGGTAAATATCTCCTAATAATTTGCTGTATGTTAGAACAAGTGTAGGTAAATGTTCATTGTCGTTTTTATCCGATCCCACAACTCCAGGTTTCTGTTTAAAATTATTTTTCTCCCGGATTGGGAAGAGTAATTCTTTCCTATTTTGACTTTTTGTTATAGCTAGACCTCTGGGTATCATCCATTTGGGGTATGCTCTCTGTTTTAATCTGACTGCAATAATTTGGGCTTCTATTTCAAAAGCCGCTGCGGTTTCTGTAGGCGCGTGTGAACTCTCCCACAGGGATTGGTTTTATTGTGTGAGTCGGGTGGTGGCTGTTTGCCCGTAATAGAGTATTCCCTGTTATTTCCTTGCCATAGGTTTTAGTTAGGATGATCTGGCCAGGTTTTCCCAGAAGTGTGAGGTCAAGGAAATTGATACTTTGTGGATGCTCCATATGTGTGAATTTTAAGTTATATGTATTATTTTCAAGGTATCGCATGAAGTGCTGTATGGCAGGCACATCTCCGCTCCATATGAGGAGCATATCGTCGATGTACCCGCCATACCACACCACATGTTCCCTGAAGGGATTCTTCACATTATAAACATATGCTTCCTCCCAATAAGACATTGTCAAATTGGCCAGGGAGGGTGAGTACTTCGCACCCATTGATACGCCAGAGGTCTGTACATAGTATATAGAGTTAAACGAGAAGTAATTGTGAGACATGAGGAATTGGGTGACAGATAGGATGTAATCTATAAGGTCCTCAGAGAAGTTACTGTATTTGTGCAGGTGAAATTCCAGTGCTAGCATTGCCACATGATGTGGTATCGATGGGTAGAGCGACACCACATCGATAGACAGCCATCTATAGTCCTCAGCCCGGGTCATATCATAGAAAGATTGGAGAATTGAAGTAGTGTCTTTAATGTACCCTGGGATTCTTTTAACCAGGGGCTGTAAACTACAGTCCAGCCACTCACCTAACCTCTCTGTTAGGGGTCCGATCCCACTGACTATGGGACGTAGATGGGGGGGGAACTGGCCCGTGTGGACTTTCGGAAGGGCATGCATTATGGGTGTAACTGTAAATTCCACATTTAAATAGCTGAATTGCTTTTGACTAATATGATTACACTCCAAGCCCCTTCTTAGGATGTCAAGAAATTCTACCCTGTATTTAGACTGGGGGTCTGTATCCAGCCTTTGATACACTGCAGAGTCTGAGAGCAGTTCATTCATTTGTTCGCAGTACATGTCACAATCCAGGACGATGACGGAGCCCCCCTTGTCAGCCATTTTTATGACAATACGTTCGTTGTCAGATAATTCCTTGATAGCTTTTTTATGTTTCATAGACAGGTTGGCATGTCCCCCCTCGTCCTGGATGTGACTGTGCATCTGTTTCAACTCCTTTTCTATAATATCCTGAAAAGTGTCCATGTTTGTAGGTCTGGACATAATAGGATAGAAACCTGGGTTGGTAATTTTACATTTTTGGGCACTGACATGTTTGTCATATTCGAATGATTCCCCATGGAGGTCGGTGAGACATGTTAGGGCTAATTGTTCTTGGAAAGACAAATGAAGATATTCATTTTCAATCCTGTTTTCAGAACATGTCTGATCGATATTCCGCAGGGGCTCATCCACATTGATATCACTGAAGTGTCTGGTGACTGTCAGTTGTCTTACAAATTTATTTATATCTAATAAAGTAGAAAACAAATCAAAATTGACAGAAGGTACAAAGTTTAAGCCCAGTTTCAAGACTTCGGTTTGTTCAGTGGAGAGGATTACAGCAGACACATGTATAACATCCAGTTGTGCACAGTCAGTTATCTTTGTTGATGACGTGTCGACCTGGTTTGGGGCATTTTTATGTTTGCGTCCCGTCCGGCGCATTCGTTTTTTGAAGATGGAATTGTTGCAGCATCCTCCTTTTTGTTATTCTCCAGGTTAATGTTTTTGGATTTTTTATAATATGATAATTTAGGCTTTGCTCCATATTCCATACCATGGTGAACACTCTGTGATGAGTCCTGTGAGCCATCTGAGGTATCAGCGGTATCTAATTCAGAGGAGAAGCTCACCCTAGATCAGGCATCCTCAACCTGAGGCTCTCCAGCTGTTGCAAAACTACAACTCCCATAATTCCCGGACGGTCTACAGCTATCAGCCTGCAGCAGGGCATGGTGGGAGTTGTAGTTTTACAACAGCTGGAGGGCCGCAGGTTGAGCATCCCTGCCCTAGATGATTTATTCTGAGACTTTGGTTTGTAACTGCGGTTGCTTTGCTTTGATTTATTTTTGTTTTTATTTTTTAAGATAGATCTTGGGGTCGAGTAGATATTTTCCCTTCTGCCCCATTCATAGACTTGGTCTTGTTTGTAATCATAAAGATCTCTTTGAAATTTTTTATGTTTAATATCTGTGATGAAATCTTCCATCTGGTGTATATTGTGCAGCATTTCTGTTTGTAAATTTTCAAAATCAGCACCAAAATCAAAAGGTTTTAAAGACATTTTGCAAAGTTCAATTTCATCCTGCAGTTGTAGCAGCTTGTCGCTTTCACATCTCATCCTGCAGTTGTAGCAGCTTGTCGCTTTCACATCTCATCCTGCAGTTGTAGCAGCTTGTCGCTTTCACATCTCATCCTGCAGTTGTAGCAGCTTGTCGCTTTCACATTTCATCCTGCAGTTGTAGCAGCTTGTCGCCTTCACATCTCATCCTGCAGTTGTAGCAGCTTGTCGCTTTCACATTTCATCCTGCAGTTGTAGCAGCTTGTCGCCTTCACATTTCATCCTGCAGTTGTAGCAGCTTGTCGCTTTCACATTTCATCCTGCAGTTGTAGCAGCTTGTCGCTTTCACATCTCATCCTGCAGTTGTAGCAGCTTGTCGCTTTCACATCTCATCCTGCAGTTGTAGCAGCTTGTCGCCTTCACATCTCATCCTGCAGTTGTAGCAGCTTGTCGCTTTCACATCTCATCCTGCACTTGTAGCAGCTTGTCGCTTTCACATCTCATCCTGCAGTTCTAGCAGCTTGTCGCTTTCACATCTCATCCTGCAGTTCTAGCAGCTTGTCGCTTTCACATCTCATCCTGCAGTTCTAGCAGCTTGTCGCCTTCACATCTCATCCTGCAGTTGTAGCAGCTTGTCGCTTTCACATCTCATCCTGCAGTTGTAGCAGCTTGTCGCTTTCACATCTCATCCTGCAGTTGTAGCAGCTTGTCGCTTTCACATCTCATCCTGCAGTTCTAGCAGCTTGTCGCCTTCACATCTCATCCTGCAGTTCTAGCAGCTTGTCGCTTTCACATCTCATCCTGCAGTTCTAGCAGCTTGTCGCTTTCACATCTCATCCTGCAGTTGTAGCAGCTTGTCGCCTTCACATCTCATCCTGCAGTTGTAGCAGCTTGTCGCCTTCACATCTCATCCTGCAGTTGTAGCAGCTTGTCGCCTTCACATCTCATCCTGCAGTTGTAGCAGCTTGTCGCTTTCACATCTCATCCTGCAGTTGTAGCAGCTTGTCGCTTTCACATCTCATCCTGCAGTTGTAGCAGCTTGTCGCTTTCACATCTCATCCTGCAGTTGTAGCAGCTTGTCGCTTTCACATCTCATCCTGCAGTTGTAGCAGCTTGTCGCTTTCACATCTCATCCTGCAGTTGTAGCAGCTTGTCGCTTTCACATCTCATCCTGCAGTTGTAGCAGCTTGTCGCTTTCACATCTCATCCTGCAGTTGTAGCAGCTTGTCGCTTTCACATTTTACTATGAGTGACATGAGTTGGAGTGAGCAGTTTGAGAGGATTTGGTTCCATTGCAATGTAAAGTCGGCTGAGTAAATCGTTGTAGGTATTTTCTTGATCCTGAGTCCTCTGGGGATCATGGATTTTTGTAGATATTTGACCAAGGTGGTGTGGTCCCACCATACTCTTGTTTCCTGTGATAGTAATTTCTCCAGTTCGGACATTTTATTTTTCACATCATAAACATCCTGAATTTTTTTATCACTTTCAGAGAATACTAAGTGTGCTTTGCCTCCTCTGCTCCCCCGCCCTGCAGGTGGGGGGGAGAAAGTAATTACTTTACAAACCAGCATAAAACTGAGCTTCTCCTCTGAATTAGATACCGCTGATACCTCAGATGGCTCACAGGACTCATCACAGAGTGTTCACCATGGTATGGAATATGGAGCAAAGCCTAAATTATCATATTATAAAAAATCCAAAAACATTAACCTGGAGAATAACAAAAAGGAGGATGCTGCAACAATTCCATCTTCAAAAAACGAATGCGCCGGGCGGGACGCAAACATAAAAATGCCCCAAACCAGGTCGACACGTCATCAACAAAGATAACTGACTGTGCACAACTGGATGTTATAAATGTGTCTGCTGTAATCCTCTCCACTGAACAAACCGAAGTCTTGAAACTGGGCTTAAACTTTGTACCTTCTGTCAATTTTGATTTGTTTTCTACTTTATTAGATATAAATAAATTTGTAAGACAACTGACAGTCACCAGACACTTCAGTGATATCAATGTGGATGAGCCCCTGCGGAATATCGATCAGACATGTTCGGAAAACAGGATTGAAAATGAATATCTTCATTTGTCTTTCCAAGAACAATTAGCCCTAACATGTCTCACCGACCTCCAGGGGGAATCATTCGAATATGACAAACATGTTAGTGCCCAAAAATGTAAAATTACCAACCCAGGTTTCTATCCTATTATGTCCAGACCTACAAACATGGACACTTTTCAGGATATTATAGAAAAGGAGTTAAAACAGATGCACAGTCACATCCAGGACGAGGGGGGACATGCCAACCTGTCTATGAAACATAAAAAAGCAATCAAGGAATTATCTGATAATGAACGCATAGTCATAAAAATGGCTGACAGGGGGGCTCTGTCGTCGTCCTGGATTGTGACATGTACTGCGAACAAATGAATGAACTGCTCTCAGACTCTGCAGTGTATCAAAGGCTGGATACAGACCCCCAGTCTAAATACAGGGTAGAATTTCTTGACATCCTAAGAAGGGGCTTGGAGTGTAATCATATTAGTCAAAAGCAATTTAGCTATTTAAATGTGGAATTTACAGTTACACCCATAATGCATGCCCTTCCGAAAGTCCACAAGGGCCAGTTCCCCTCTCCTCTACGTCCCATAGTCAGTGGGATCGGACCCCTAACAGAGAGGTTAGGTGAGTGGCTGGACTGTAGTTTACAGCCCCTGGTTAAAAGAATTCCAGGGTACATTAAAGACACTACTTCAATTCTACAATCTTTCTATGATATGACCCGGGCTGAGGACTATAGATGGCTGTCTATCGATGTGGTGTCGCTCTACCCATCGATACCACATCATGTGGCAATGCTAGCACTGGAATTTCACCTGCACAAATCTAGTAACTTCTCTGAGGACCTTATAGATTACATCCTATCTGTCACCCAATTCCTCATGTCTCACAATTACTTCTCGTTTAACTCTATATACTATGTACAGACCTCTGGCGTATCAATGGGTGCGAAGTACTCCCCCTCCCTGGCCAATTTGACAATGTCTTATTGGGAGGAAGCATATGTTTATAATGTGAATAACCCCTTCAGGGAACATGTGGTGTGGTATGGCGGGTACATCGACGATATGCTCCTCATATGGAGTGGCGATGTGCCTGCCATACAGCACTTCATGCGATACCTTGAAAATAATACATATAACTTAAAATTCACACATATGGAGCATCCACAAAGTATCAATTTCCTTGACCTCACACTTCTGGGAAAACCTGGCCAGATCATCCAAACTAAAACCTATGGCAAGGAAATAACAGGGAATACATTATTACGGGCAAACAGCCACCACCCGACTCACACAATAAAACCAATCCCTGTGGGAGAGTTCACACGCGCCTACAGAAACCGCAGCGGCTTTTGAAATAGAAGCCCAAATTATTGCAGACAGATTAAAACAGAGAGCATACCCCAAATGGATGATACCCAGAGGTCTAGCTATAACAAAAAGTCAAAATAGGAAAGAATTACTCTTCCCAATCCGGGAGAAAAATACTTTTAAACAGAAACCTGGAGTTGTGGGATCGGATAAAAACGACAATGAACATTTACCTACACTTGTTCTAACATACAGCAAACAATTCGAAAAAATACAGCAAATTATTAGGAGATATTTACCAATCCTCTATGACGACGAAGTATTGCACTGTATGCTGAAACAAGGCTGCAGAATTGTGTCAAGACGGCCAAGAACTATAGGAAACGATTTGTCTCCATCTATGTATACACAAAGGGTTAAACAGAAACGGGATCCATGGCTAATCTATAAAGGTTTCACCAGATGCGGAGGCTCGCGCTGCCGCACCTGCACATATGCAGTGAATACAAAAACCTTCCATGACGCCAATAATTCCCATATCTACCCAATCCAATCATATATTAATTGTAATTCAATAGGGGTGATATACATTATAACATGTGCAGCCTGCGACATGATGTATGTGGGCTGCACCACCAGAAAGCTCAAAACTCAAATTTTGGAGCATCTCAACTACATAAAAAATCCGCACAGTGTGAACACGTCCAATGCGGCCAGACACTTTATCTGCAAACATGAAAGCCAAGTGCGCAATTTCAGAGCTTTTGCAATAGAACAGGTGAGACTACCCAGCAGAGGAGGAGATCTCAAACGTCTGGTGAGATTGAGAGAAGCCTTCTGGATTTTCAAATTGAACACCAGGCATCCGAATGGCCTGAATATGAAAAAAGAGATCATGTATTTCTATTGACCAATGGTCTCTTTCCATCATATCTCCTTTTACATTGTAACTGAGAGTACTAGCGGGAGCGGGGGAGGGGAAAAGAGCCTATGTCCGATATAGCAGTGGAAACACTGTCACATATGGATCCATGCATGGACGCGGTTGTATATAGCTGGTGTGGTGTTCTACTGCTATCATGACAGTTGATATTCTATCACAATTTTATTATGTATACTGTTTTTATTGATGTTATATTTCACGTTTGATTTAATTGACTAACTGATGACTATATGTGGATGCATAGATTATCTATATATATTGTAAGACACATGAGCACTGCTACATCTGGAAAACAAGAGGTTAAAGTGTGCTTTGCCTCCTCTGCTCCCCCGCCCTGCAGGTGGGGGGGGGGGGGGGGGGAGTAATTACTTTACAGACCAGCATAAAACCACCAGAGGTAACACAGCTCATTGTTACGACTAAGAACTACTGTTCGAAACGCGTCAAAGTTGCTACACTTGTGGGTGGATGTCCTGTCTAAACTGTCTACTGCCTGAATAAAAGACGAAGATTTTAGCTACCAAAATCGTGAGTGCTGGAATTTCATTGTGTTTTCATATCAAGTCCTCTCATAGACCTTCCAGCCCAGACACCTCTCCAGTGACTTATTACAACTAGTGTTGAGCGAACTTCTGTTTTAAGTTCGGCGTCTAAAGTTCGGCTTCCGGTTAGCGGAGAATCCCGATATGGATTCTTCCGAATTCCGTTGTGGTCCGTGGTAGCGGAATCAATAATGGCCGATTATTGATTCCGCTACACTGGACCACAACGGAATTCGGAAGAATCCATATCGGGATTCTCCGCTAACCGGAAGCCGAACTTTAGACGCCGAACTTAAAACAGAAGTTTGCTCAACACTAATTACAACCCCCAATCCTGTAATGCTGTGAACCAGCTCTGCTGCTGTCCGTGGGGTCAGAAAGGGGGGATAGGAAATGACATTGATAAAAAGGGGGGCATCGAGAGACCACTGATGAGGAGGATCAGTTTGTGATGATATATGTACATGGTTGTCAGACATCGAAGGGTTAGCAAAGTATCACTATGTCTGTCTCACTGATCCTTATACTGAGAATTCTGTAGATGGTTCTAGATGGTGGAATGTGGACCGAAGGGAATCATTACCGGGAATACCAGGCAGCGATACAGAAACCACTGCCTTCTAGCTGCTCAGCACAGGAGGTGGAGGTGAAGCCCTCACTGCAGAGTGTAATCTGGGTGAGGACAAGGAGGTGGACATCTACATCCCTGCAGGGTGTAATCTGGGTGAGGACATCTACATCCCTGCAGGGTGTAATCTGGGTGAGGACATCTACATCAGTGCAGGGTGTAATCTGGGTAAGGACATCTACATCCCTGCAGGGTGTAATCTGGGTGAGGACATCTACATCCCTGCAGGGTGTAATCTGGGTGAGGACATCTACATCCCTGCAGGGTGTAATCTGGGTGAGGACATCTACATCCCTGCAGGGTGTAATCTGGGTGAGGACATCTACATCCCTGCAGGGTGTAATCTGGGTGAAGACATCTACATCCCTGCAGGGTGTAATCTGGGTGAGGACATCTACATCCCTGCAGGGTGTAATCTGGGTGAGGACATCTACATCCCTGCAGGGTGTAATCTGGGTGAGGACATCTACATCCCTGCAGGGTGTAATCTGGGTGAGGACATCTACATCCCTGCAGGGTGTAATCTGGGTGAGGACATCTACATCCCTGCAGGGTGTAATCTGGGTGAGGACATCTACATCCCTGCAGGGTGTAATCTGGGTGAGGACATCTACATCCCTGCAGGGTGTAATCTGGGTGAGGACATCTACATCACTGCAGGGTGTAATCTGGGTAAAGACATCTACATCCCTGCAGGGTGTAATCTGGGTGAGGACATCTACATCCCTGCAGGGTGTAATCTGGGTGAGGACATCTACATCCCTGCAGGGTGCAATCTGGGTGAGGACATCTACATCCCTGCAGGGTGTAATCTGGGTGAGGACATCTACATCCCTGCAGGGTGTAATCTGGGTGAGGACATCTACATCCCTGCAGGGTGTAATCTGGGTGAGGACATCTACATCCCTGCAGGGTGTAATCTGGGTGAGGACATCTACATCCCTGCAGGGTGTAATCTGGGTGAGGACATCTACATCCCTGCAGGGTGTAATCTGGGTGAGGACAAGGAGGTGGACATCTATACGACTCCAGGTCTGTGTTTGGTGTAGAACCTGATGTCGGAGATATTTGGCGGAGCCGCGCCCTCCTGAGCTCTGTAGGTAAGCCTATATACAATGCCGGGGCTGGACGGCGGCCATTACACCCATTGTCATTCCCTAAACGGGCGGCCATATTGAAGAGCAGACCCTCCGGCTGTGGTGACCGCCCTGACAGACCAGGAGGCCACAGAGGCCGCATTACTCCCCTGGATGGTGGCCGCAGCTGACCTGTTCCAGACATGGACGGAGGCAGGGGCCGCACAGGAGCCTCTAAGGTCTGCCGGCCCCGTGTCTCCATGATGGCCGCCCTGCCTCCCCCCTCACATCTCCCAGGGAGCCATGTCTGCCGCAGTCTGGGAGGACTGATATGTGCAAGGCATAACCCAGGGGGGTCTACCCGAGATGTGCCCGGAACCACGGCCGAGAGTGAGCCGCCGGGAACCTCCCCGCACATCCAGCAGTGTCAGCCCGGAGCAGTCCTGTTACCTGGGAGGGGAGCCTCCATCATGGCGGCCGGGGGCAGCTTCTCCATGGGGACAGAGCGCGGAAGGACCTGTAGTGACGTCACTGTTATGTGACCAGAGCTGGAAGGGGCGGGGCTCAGCAGTGCAGACAGGTGGAGGAACAGGACCTGCGGTGACGTTACTGTCATGTGACTAGAGCAGGAAGAGGCGGAGCTTAGCTTTACACAGGGGAAAAAATAGTCAATGACCTGTGATAACGTCAAGTCACGTGAGGGGGCGGAGCCGCCAGGATTCTCCCGCACATCCAGCGGTGTCAGCCCGGACCAGACCCGTCCAAAGCTCCTGTTACCTGGGTGGGGAGCCTCCATCATAGCGGCCGGGGGCAGCTTCTCCATGGGGACAGAGAGCGGAAGGACCTACAGTGACGTCACTGTCATGTGACCAGATCAGGAATGGGCGGGGCTCAGCAGTGCAGAGAGGTGGTGGTACAGGACCTGCGGTGACGACACTGTCATGTGACCAGAGCAGGAAAAGGCGGAGCTTAGCTTTGCACAGGGGAAGTAGTCAATGACCTGTGATAACGTCAAGTCACGTGAGGGGGCGGAGCCGCCAGGAATCTCCCCGCACATCCAGCAGTGTCAGCCCGGAGCAGACCCGTCCACAGTCCTGTTACCTGGGAGGGGAGCCTCCATCATGGCGGCCGGGGGCAGCTTCTCCAGAGACTAAAACTCCAGACACCAAACGGACCTCCTGACGTCACACTATCACGTGACAGTTCTAGGTCACGTGGGTCGGCAGCCAGCGCGCGCTCCTATCACAGTAGGAAGGTTCGGCCGCTCTGCGCACTGACAGGGGAGAGTGAAGCCTGTGGAGGGGGCTGATAATTGTGTGAGGGGGGAGGGGGCTGATAATTGTGTGAGGGGGGAGGGGCTGATAATTGTGTGAGGGGGGAGGGGGCTGATAATTGTGTGAGGGGGGAGGGGGCTGATAATTGTGTGAGGGGGGAGGGGGCTGATAATTGGGGGAGGGGGCTGACAATTGTGTGAGGGGGGAGGGGGCTGATAATTGTGTGAGGGGGAGGGGGCTGATAATTGTGTGAGGGGGGAGGGGGCTGACAATTGTGTGAGGGGGGAGGGGGCTGACAATTGTGTGAGGGGGGAGGGGGCTGACAATTGTGGGAGGGGGGCTGACAATTGTGGGAGGGGGCTGACAATTGTGGGAGGGGGGCTGACAATTGTGCGAGGGGGGGGCTGCTGTGTGGGATTGTATGATGGGGGGGCTGTGTGGGATTGTATGATGGGGGGGCTGTGTGGGATTGTATGATGGGGGGCTGTGTGGGATTGTATGATGGGGGGGCTGTGTGGGATTGTATGATGGGGGGGCTGTGTGGGATTGTATGATGGGGGGCTGTGTGGGATTGTATGATGGGGGGGGGCTGTGTGGGATTGTATGATGGGGGGGCGGCTGTGTGGGATTGTATGATGGGGGGGCGGCTGTGTGGGATTGTATGATGGGGGGGCGGCTGTGTGGGATTGTATGATGGGGGGGCTGTGTGGGATTGTATGATGGGGGGGCTGTGTGGGATTGTATGATGGGGGGGGCTGTGTGGGATTGTATGATGGGGGGGGGGCTGTGTGGGATTGTATGATGGGGGGGCTGTGTGGGGTTGTATGATGGGGGGGGGGGGCTGTGTGGGATTGTGTTCTTGGGGGGGGGTTGTGTAATATTGTGCAGAGAGGGGGCCGAGTAATATTGGATGCAGGGGGTTGCTGTGTGATTTTTGGATGCAGTGGGGGGCGCAGTGTGATTAGGTATGTGGGGGGGCGCAGTGTGATTAGGTATGTGGGGGGGCGCAGTGTGATTTGGTATGTGGGGGGGCAGTGTAATTTGGTATGTGGGGGGGGCGCAGTGTGATTTGGTATGTGGGGGGGCGCAGTGTGATTTGGTATGTGGGGGGGCGCAGTGTGATTTGGTATGTGGGGGGGGCGCAGTGTGATTTGGTATGTGGGGGGGCGCAGTGTGATTTGGTATGTGGGGGGGGCGCAGTGTGATTTGGTATGTGGGGGGGGCGCAGTGTGATTTGGTATGTGGGGGGGGGGCGCAGTGTGATTTGGTATGTGGGGGGGGGCTGCTATCTGGGGGGCCACGTTGTATGTCACATGTTTTACTGAATAGAACAGGTTTCCATCTTCTCCGCACCCGATATTTATTCTTATATATTTTCTACTGTACAAGTCAAAGTGAAAGCTGCAGGTTTTACTGTTTTTAATAAAAACTTATTGTTGAACCAAAAAAGATGTATTCTATATTTTTATGTTCATTTCTCTATTTATTTTTTTATTAATTATTTTTTATTGCAATGAGAAGAGGAGTGAGCACTGACAACACTTGGACCACAGGATACAGGGATATACACCCACCTAAAGAATTATTAGTGCCCCATACTAATACGGTGTTGGACCCCCTTTTGCCTTCAGAACTGCCTTAATTCTACGTGGCATTGATTCCACAAGGTGCAGATAGCATTCTTTAGAAATGTTGGCCCATATTGATAGGATAGCATCTTGCAGTTGATGGAGATTTGAGGGATGCACATCCAGGGCACGAAGCTCCCGTTCCACCACATCCCAAAGATGCTCTATTGGGTTGAGATCTGGTGACTGTGGGGCCATTTTAGTGCAGTGAACTCATTGTCATGTTCAAGAAACCAATGTGAAATGATTGGAGCTTTGTGACATGGTGCATTATCCTGCTGGAAGTAGCCATCAGAGGATGGATACATGTTCTCATTCTGTTTACCCCAAATTCGGACTCTACCATTTGAATGTCTCAAGAGAAATCGAGACTCATCAGACCAGGCAACATTTTTCCAGTCTTCAACAGTCCAATTTTGGTGAGCTTGTGCAAATTGTAGCCTCTTTTCCCTATTTGTAGTGGAGATGAGTGGTACCCGGTGGGGTCTTCTGCTGTTGTAGCCCATCCGCCTCAAGGTTGTGCGTGTTGTGGCTTCACAAATGCTTTGCTGCATACCTCGGTTGTAACGAGTGGTTATTTCAGCCAACGTTGCTCTTCTATCAGCTTGAATCAGTCGGCCCATTCTCCTCTGACCTCTAGCATCCACAAGGCATTTTTGCCCACAGGACGGCCGCCTACTGGATGTTTTTCCCTTTTCACACCATTCTTTGTAAACCCTAGAAATGGTTGTGCGTGAAAATCCCAGTAACTGAGCAGATTGTGAAATACTCAGACCGGCCCGTCTGGCACCAACAACCATGCCACGCTCAAAATTGCTTAAATCACCTTTCTTTCCCATTCTGACATTCAGTTTGGAGTTCAGGAGATTGTCTTGACCAGGACACCCCCCTAAATGCATTGAAGCAACTGCCATGTGATTGGTTGGCTAGATAATTGCATTAATGAGAAATAGAACAGGTGTTCCTAATAATTCTTTAGGTGAGTGTATTTTATTGTAGTAGGACCTGCTAAGTCCAATCACATACAATTCATCCACTAAAAGTATATAATTGGTACCAATGTACAAAATATACTGGTGAGGGGTGAGAATCTTAATATCACAATCCTTTAGCGGTTGGTGTTCAGAAATGTCACCCTAAAACACCTAATTCCTAGCAGGAACACTTGCAATGGAGAAAACCACTAACACTTGTGGTGCCGCAAACCGCAATTCGAATTAAAGTGTCCCAAAAATACCTGTGATAGGTCACTCCGGTTGGTATTTTATCTCCTGCTGCATACAGATGAATGATTCTAGTGCTGTAGCAAAATAAGTCTCTCCAAAGTTATTTGGTATGACCGCCCAAAACGGCAAGTTTAAAGCCACTGCCGTGCTAAATTAGCAATTCAGGTTCCGAATGCCGCTTCCCGCTGCCGCGTCTCACAGTCCTTCCACGAGAGGCGATACCGGCTGTTTCGGTGTCTTGCGTTGATGACGTCACAGTATCGCAGGATTAGGCAGGGATAATACCTTGTCAGTGGCGTCCGTAGCTGTATGTTGGAGCTGTACTTGTGGCTGGAGATTTTCCTATTGTTATCGCATGGCCATGCAATACTTTTAGTGGGGGTCCAGTAGATTAGGTGGGCACTTTTCTTCCTGTCACCAGACGCGTTTTGGGGCGTCTACACCCCTTCCTCAGCGGTTAAAGCGCCAGTCATCACTCTCCACCTTTTATAGTTCATTCGGTAATCCGGAAGTTCTGGATTATTTAAGTATAATCCCTCCATTGCGGTTTTAGTGCGGTATAGTTGCGGATTCTCCAACTGAATTGTGTTTTTTCATAAAATGAAACTAGAACATTGCAGGGTTGTGTAATACCAGATTTTAAATTAAAATGACACTTGAATAAATCTAAAAACACAGTATATTCATGTTAAAAAATATAATTTAATCATGTTAAAAATATGAATAAATAAACACGCATCTCTATCATACAAAACAAAACTTTCTCCATTTATAGACAATTTGTCTTACCGTGGACTGATGAACAGCAAGGCTTTTGGAGATACTTTTATAACCCTTTCCAGCTTTATGCAAGTCAACAATTCTTAATCGTAGGTCTTCTGAGAGCTCTTTTGTGCGAGGCATCATTCACATCAGGCAATTCTTCTTGTGAAAAGCAAACCCAGAACTGGTGTGTGTTTTTTATAGGGCAGGGCAGCTGTAACCAACACCTCCAATCTCATCTCATTGATTGGACTCCAGTTGGCTGACACCTCACTCCAATTAGCTCTTGGAGATGTCATTAGTCTAGGGGTTCACATACTTTTTCCACCTGCACTGTGAATGTTTACATGGTGTGTTCAATAAAAACATGGTAACATTTAACTCTTTGTGTGTTATTAGTTTAAGCAGACTGTGATTGTCTATTGTTGTGACTTAGATGAAGATCAGATCACATTTTATGACCAATTTGTGCAGAAATCCATATCATTCCAAAGGGTTCACATACTTTTTTCACATACTTTTTCTTGCAACTGTATATGTATTTTAGTACACCAAAAAGTTAATAACTGATCCCGACCATATGTTTATTGTGTTGATTTCTTAACCTACTACTAACACATAGGATCATGTCATGGACCTTCATTCTAGATTGTATTACTTTTCTTGGCTTCTCACAATTGACACTGTTACAGACGATCATGATGT
The DNA here is from genome assembly GCF_905171765.1 of Bufo bufo. Classification (NCBI taxonomy): domain Eukaryota; kingdom Metazoa; phylum Chordata; class Amphibia; order Anura; family Bufonidae; genus Bufo; species Bufo bufo. The sequence goes on along the minus strand of NC_053392.1, from coordinate 6,704,843 downwards.
ATCACAGACTTATTTCCTGAAGCTTATAGATCAAGTGTTTTATGTGCTATCATGGATTCATCGTGTTGATTATTTGTCCTAATTACTAAGATATGGGACCACTCTAGATAATATTATCTTTATAGAATTGTTTCTCTATCACAGAATTCCAGCTATTGTAACTTTTTCTATCAATCTATTCATCAAAATATTGTGCTTATCAGGGATATTATTGTGTTGATGTCTGATCATCCACTTTATTTGATTAATGTATTCATGTGACATCTGAAATGTTCAAAGTTGTAATATTTTGGATCCAGCCTGTCACGGAACCATGAACCAGACGTACAACAAGGGATAAGTGAAAATAAGAAGGCTTTATTGAAAATAAAGCTGTAAAGCAAAAGTCCAAACAGATGGCGAAACCGAAGCAGAGTCTTTGCGAAGCCAGAGGTTAGGAACCAGAAGGGTAGTCAGACGAAGCCAGGATCAGGAACCAGCAGGGTAGTCAGACGAAGCCAGGATCAGGAACCAGCAGGGTAGTCGGACGAAACCAGGATCAGGAACCAGCAGGGTAGTCGGACAAAACCAGGATCAGGAACCAGAAGCAGCAGCAGTCTAGAAGCATGTGAACACAGGAGGACCAAGCGAGGAACTGAAGCCACAGACCTCCTATATATATGAGCTAGGCATTCAGCTCCTCCCAGTGGGAAGGAGGAGCCGCAGGGTGGGAGGCTACAAGAAACCCAGAAACCAAGATGGCCGCCAGCACATGTCAAACGAAGGAGAACAGCAAGAAGGTAAGACCATGACAGTACCTCCCCCTCAAGGGCCCCTCCTCCGCGGAGTAAAGAACGGTTTCTGAGGGAAGCGTGCGTGGAAGGCTCGGAGCAAGGCAGGAGCATGGACATCTGTGGAGGGAACCCAGGAACGCTCCTCTGGACCATAACCACGCCAATGGACCAAAAACTGCACCCGACCGCGGACCAGGCGTGAGTCCAGGATATTGCTCACCTCATACTCCTCACGATTACCCACTTGGACCGGACGAGGCCGAGGAACCGAGGAAGTGAAACGATTACACACCAGTGGCTTCAACAGGGAGATATGAAACACGTTGGAGATCCGCATGCCAGGAGGAAGCGCAAGGGCATAGGCTACCGGGTTTACCCTGCGAAGCACTCGGAAGGGACCAACAAAGCGAGGCGCCAGCTTGGGAGTGGGCACTCGAAGGTTGAGGTTGCGGGTGGACAACCATACACGGTCTCCGACCTGGTAGGAAGGAGCAGGCGCTCGTCTGCGATCAGCCTGGAGTCTCTGGCGCTGTGCAGAGACCTCAAGGGACTTCTGGATCAGTACCCAAGAAGCACGTAGGACGGAAAGGTGATCCTCCACAGCCGGAATATCCTGGGGAGAGAATACCTCCGGTAACACGGCAGGTTGGAACCCATAATTGGCCATGAAGGGAGACGTCCCAGAGGAAGAGTTCACCGCCGTGTTCCTGGCAAACTCAGCCCAAGGTAGGAGGTCAACCCAATTGTCTTGGTGATCGGAGACATAGCAACGAAGGAATTGCTCCAAGGCCTGATTGGATCGTTCTGCGGCCCCATTGGACTGAGGGTGGTAGGCCGAGGAGAAGGAGAGATGAATCCCCAACTGGGAGCAAAAGGCGCGCCAGAACCTGGACACAAACTGACTCCCCCGATCCGACACAATCTCCTTGGGCAAACCGTGCAACCGGAAGACCTCCCTGGCAAAAATCGTGGCCAACTCTTGTGCAGAGGGTAACTTCTTGAGAGGAACACAGTGGCACATTTTGGAAAACCGATCCACAATCATGAGAATGACCGTATGGCCTCGGGATGCAGGGAGGTCCACAATGAAATCCATCCCCAGGTGTGACCATGGGCGCTCCCCGGTGGCTATGGGTTGCAGAAGGCCCAACGGAAGGTGCCGAGGGGACTTACTCTGGGCACAAACGGAGCATGCCGCTACATATGCGGCGATGTCGGAACGTAGGGAAGGCCACCAGAACAGACGTGAAACAGCCCAGGACAGCTGATTCTTTCCAGGATGCCCCGCGGTCTTGGAGTTATGGTAGGTTCGCAACAACCGAGTGCGCAACTCCTCAGGCACAAAACATCTGCCGTTGGGTCTCCCAGAGGGAGCACCAGATTGAGCCGCCAAAATCTGCTCACCCAGGGGAGAGGTCAGGCTGGTGCGAATGGCGGCCAAGATCTGATTCGGAGGTATGACCGAAGTCGGAATCGACTCCTCCCTGGACAACTCGGAGTACTGCCGTGATAAGGCATCCGCCCTGATGTTCTTGGAACCGGGTAGGTAGGAGACCACGTAATTAAAACGTGACAAGAACAGAGCCCATCTGGCCTGACGTGGTGTCAATCTCTTGGCCTCAGAAAGGTAGGTCAGATTCTTGTGGTCCGTCAGGATGAGGACCGGAACCACCGAACCCTCGAGCAAGTGCCTCCATTCTTTAAGGGCCTGCACGATGGCCAATAACTCCCTGTCACCAATCTGATAGTTGCACTCCGCGGAAGACAGTTTCCGGGAGTAAAACCCACAAGGAAGCAGAGGACCCTCTGGTGTTCTACGCTGAGACAGAAGGGCGCCTACTCCCGTCTCAGACGCGTCCACCTCGAGGACAAAGGGCAACCCAGGGTTGGGATGCGACAGAATCGGAGCCGACACAAAGGCGGACTTTAGAGCCTCAAAAGCTTGGATGGCCTCGAGCGGCCAGACCTGGGAATTACTGCCCTTCCTGGTCAGATCCGTGAGAGGCTTGGCTAGCATGGAAAAGTCCCTGATGAACTTCCGATAATAATTGGCGAAGCCCAAAAAGCGCTGCAGGGAACGAAGACCACTGGGCTGGGGCCACTGTAAGACAGCCGAAACCTTCTCAGGATCCATGGAGAACCCCTCAGCGGAAATGATGTAACCTAAAAAGGTTACCTGGGATCGGTGAAATTCGCATTTCTCAAGCTTACCGAACAGCTTGTTCTCTCGTAACCGTTGCAACACTCGTCTGACATCCAGAATGTGGGCCTCCATGGATTCAGAATATACCAAGATGTCATCCAAATAGACCACCACACACTGCTGCAACAGGTCACGGAAAACATCGTTGATGAATTCCTGAAAGACTGCGGGCGCATTGCACAACCCAAAGGGCATAACCAAGGATTCATAATGACCGGTCCTGGTGTTAAACGCGGTCTTCCACTCATCGCCCGCCTTGATCCTTACCAGGTTATATGCCGCCCTCAGGTCGAGTTTGGTAAAGACCGTGGCCCCTTTAAGGCGATCGAACAGCTCGGAAATCAAGGGTATCGGGTAAGCGTTCTTGATCGTGATGCGATTGAGACCCCTGTAATCGATGCAAGGCCTCAACTCACCGCCCTTCTTTTTCACAAAGAAAAATCCAGCCCCTGCCGGGGACGAGGATTTGCGAATGTGTCCGCGTGAAAGCGCCTCCCTCACGTACTCCTCCATGGCCTCATTCTCCGCTACCGACAGTGGATAGACTTTGCCACGAGGAGGAACGGCACCAGATTGTAACTCTATGGCACAATCGCATGGGCGGTGCGGAGGTAGGGCAACCGCGCGCACCTTATCGAATACATCCCGGTACTCCTCGTATTCAGGAGGCAACAGAGAGTCCGAGGAAGTACACAGCAACTTGACAGACCCATGGATGCAACTAGCCCCACACTGCGGTGACCACGAGAGGATCTCGGCCGATCTCCAATCGAAAGTCGGATTATGCTTCTGGAGCCAGGGGTACCCCAAGACCACCGAGTAGTGTGGAGACGAAATAACCTGGAGGCAGACCGACTCTCTGTGAACGGCACCAATGGCTATCCCCACTGGAAGGGTCTCATGAGTCACGTGTGGCGGCAGAAGGGGTCTGCCGTCTATCGCCTCAAGAGCCAGTGGGGAACCTCGAGCCTGCAGAGGAATGGAATTGGCGGCAGCGAACACATTATCAATGAACAAACCACCAGCACCAGAGTCCACCAACGCCTGGGTCATCACCGAGCCCCCGACCCAGGAGAGGACAACAGTGATCAGTGGTTTGTCAACACGGGAAACCGGGGACGAGGAGACTCCACCCAAGATCTGCCCCCGACAGGATCTCAGGTGCGAGCGTTTCCCGGACGGTTCGGACATGCCAACCGAAAATGCCCACCGAGACCACAGTACATGCATCGGCCCTCGCGTCTCCGGAGTACCCTCTCCCCCTCGGACAGGCGAGCAAACCCCAGCTGCATGGGTTCACCCCCAGACAAGTCATCCCCAGGAGGCGTGGGAGGAGAGGGAGGCACGGGTGGGACAGCAAACGTAGGCGCCAATCTGTTAGAAAACCTCCGCAGGCTCTTCTTAAAGGAAGGTCTCTCCCTGAGTCTGGTGTCAATCAAAATCAGGAAAGAAATAAGAGACTCGAGCTCCACTGGTAGGTCCTTAGCTGCAACCTCATCCTTCAAGGCATCCGAGAGACCATGAGAGAAAGCAGCGACCAGAGCCTCATTATTCCAGCCCACCTCTGCTGCCAGGGTACGAAACTCAATGGCGTATTCAGCTACGGATCGTGAACCCTGTCTGATGGACATAAGGAGCTTCGCAGCAGAGGCAGCACGAGCCGGCACATCGAATACCTTCCGAAGAGAAGCAACAAAACCGGAAAACTCGGCAACCACCGGATTGTTGTTCTCCCATAAAGGGCTGGCCCAGGCCAAGGCCTTGTCCGAGAGCAGCGAGATCAAGAAGCCCACCTTTGATCTCTCAGTAGGAAAGGCATGTGGCAGCAACTCGAAATAAATGCCCACCTGGTTAAGGAAACCTCGGCACTGAGTTGGCTCTCCCCCAAAGCGCTGTGGAAGAGGGGCAGAACCGGTCATACCCCGAAAAACCGCAGGTGCAACAACAGGTGTCGGGGTAGACTCTGGCGCAACAACCGGAGCGGCAGTAGGAGCGGGCCCAGGAGCGACAACCGACCCATCGGCAACGGGAGCGAAATGAGCCGTGCGTTCAAGCAGGGTTTGCAACGCCACAGCGAACCGACCCAACAGGTGATCCTGCTGATCAAGTCTGGCAACCAGCGTGGGTAGCGAGGATGGCCCTGTACCGTCAGAATTCATGGCTTGGTCCTAATGTCACGGAACCATGAACCAGACGTACAACAAGGGATAAGTGAAAATAAGAAGGCTTTATTGAAAATAAAGCTGTAAAGCAAAAGTCCAAACAGATGGCGAAACCGAAGCAGAGTCTTTGCGAAGCCAGAGGTTAGGAACCAGAAGGGTAGTCAGACGAAGCCAGGATCAGGAACCAGCAGGGTAGTCAGACGAAGCCAGGATCAGGAACCAGCAGGGTAGTCGGACGAAACCAGGATCAGGAACCAGCAGGGTAGTCGGACAAAACCAGGATCAGGAACCAGAAGCAGCAGCAGTCTAGAAGCATGTGAACACAGGAGGACCAAGCGAGGAACTGAAGCCACAGACCTCCTATATATATGAGCTAGGCATTCAGCTCCTCCCAGTGGGAAGGAGGAGCCGCAGGGTGGGAGGCTACAAGAAACCCAGAAACCAAGATGGCCGCCAGCACATGTCAAACGAAGGAGAACAGCAAGAAGGTAAGACCATGACACAGCCACCCTGTTGCCTCTGGAGCAAGGGGGGAGGGAAGAGTTAGGGCACTTAAACTTGTCGGGGGGTAATAATTCAATTAAGAATTATTAATTATGGTCATAAAAATAATTAACCATAAAAAAATTAAATTTATAAAATTTGTCATAAATTCTTAAAATCATGACCTGGTGAATTGTAGACAACCTAATTGATACAATTCACATCTGAGTCCGACTATTTCCTCAGATAAATAAGTTCTTTTTGACGTGAGATGACGTTAATGATAAAATGTAGTTCTTCATTATACAATAATACACAGGTATTATAAAAATACACAGATTTATTGGTTACAAGATTATAAACATATATAAGTAAATAAACACAATGATACATGAAATGAATATATATAGCGTTAATATAAAGCATTACAAGCTTAACAATACATGTGAGTGGAAATAACTTGTCACATTATACACAAGCTATTATTAGGTTAGGATATCAAAGTAGGAACATAAGTTCTATACATTACTTCTGTTCAGAGAAAACCTCATGATATCAGGATGGGCATGTCTAATCCTAGACATCAATATAGAATGCTAATACATTCTGCCCCCCCTAACCGACTACACATCACATGGCTTCAAGATGGACAAATCCATCCAAGGTTATAACTTAGAAGAGATAACTGTATCCTTCCGCCCCATCCTGGACTATTTTCACATATATGACTTTGGTAAGACTATTAAGACAAATAACAGGGATCTAGGATCTTAAATGGAAAGGATTTGAAATAAGTCTTTCCTGTGGGAATCCATCACTTAGCTTGGCGAAGTATGTTCTATCAATATATATATATAAGCAATTATTTAATGCTTTGCTAGATTATGAGTCTAGATTCCTCTGCAGGTAGAATGAAGCCTCACAATATCCTAAGACTACATCTCAATATGGAGATGATCAATTAATTTAATCTATTTATTCGCCAATCTAGATGGTATAATTTCACCCACTCTATCAAATTAGTCTTAATAAAATGAAATATCATTTTCTGTGTCTCTCACCAAGTCCTTGTAGGAATCTCACTTCTGCTCCTAGGAAAGCTGGGTGGTCCATCATAGCGCATCTCACCATGGCTTTCATCTCGATAGACCCCTCTAGAGAGCTCCACTTCTCTTCTCCTCTCTCTCTCTTCTTTCTCCTTTTCCTCTCCTCCTTCTCCTACCTCCTGTGTATGGTTTATGATCACAAACTTATCAGTTAGACACACCTTCCTAGTTTGGAACTTTCCAATCATTGTCGGATGGGCGTGACCATTTATAAAAAATGTGACATCATAACCTTACCTAGAATGCACTTTTGCTACTGTTGTAATGTCACCTACTGATACCTAGGTGGCACTACTGTATAAGCTATTTGCATCATAGTATAAAGGGTTAACTTATGTAAGTCTGAATATACATTTTGACCTTCAATTTGAGCTTTAATTCAAAGCTATAGGGATTAATTCTGACACTTGTAGCAATTAGAGACAGACCTCTAGGCGTCTCTCTGAACGTTTCTCACACTTTTGATTTATTGATTATGATTGGCCTTGTTTTCTCACAGAGATATCAGTACCTCCTGTCACACCAAAGATGTGATTAATTGTTACAAAATACACATCTTTACAGACACTCTTTTAGAGACAGATACTCTGCTAATGAGAAATATATATATATATATATATATAATTATACTGGATACATGATAACATATAACAATCTAATACAGGGAGTGCAGAATTATTAGGCAAGTTGTATTTTTGAGGATTAATTTTATTATTGAACAACAACCATGTTCTCAATGAACCCAAAGAACTCATTAATATCAAAGCTGAATATTTTTGGAAGTAGTTTTTAGTTTGTTTTTAGTTTTAGCTATTTTAGGGGGATATCTGTGTGTGCAGGTGACTATTACTGTGCATAATTATTAGGCAACTTAACAAAAAACAAATATATACCCATTTCAATTATTTATTTTTACCAGTGAAACCAGTATAACATCTCAACATTCACAAATATACATTTCTGACATTCAAAAACAAAACAAAAACAAATCAGTGACCAATATAGCCACCTTTCTTTGCAAGGACACTCAAAAGCCTGCCATCCATGGATTCTGTCAGTGTTTTGATCTGTTCACTATCAACATTGCGTGCAGCAGCAACCACAGCCTCCCAGACACTGTTCAGAGAGGTGTACTGTTTTCCCTCCTTGTAAATCTCACATTTGATGATGGACCACAGGTTCTCAATGGGGTTCAGATCAGGTGAACAAGGAGGCCATGTCATTAGATTTTCTTCTTTTATACCCTTTCTTGCCAGCCACGCTGTGGAGTACTTGGACGCGTGTGATGGAGCATTGTCCTGCATGAAAATCATGTTTTTCTTGAAGGATGCAGACTTCTTCCTGTACCACTGCTTGAAGAAGGTGTCTTCCAGAAACTGGCAGTAGGACTGGGAGTTGAGCTTGACTCCATCCTCAACCCGAAAAGGCCTAGAGGAAAAAAAAGGAGACAATGCGGCAGCACTCTGCAAATCAGACAAAGTACAACAATGCTTACAAAAATTATGGTGCTAATACTACGCTTAAAAAGCGAGATGCTTGGTCAATGCATTTTGTACAAAACCATCTAAGCCCGTATGCCAAACGTCAAGGCGATCTCTGTTACACGGGTCCTAACACTAAATACTACCTGTTATGCGCCATAATGACCGCCATAAAATTCAGGGAGTGTTGGACCCACATGCATGTTGGATCCACTCTGCCTTTTCCGTTTTTTGTGCCAAAATGGCCTCCATTACAAGGGATGCAGGTACCAACATGCATGCTGAGCCCACTCTATACCCTTCCTGGTGCTAAACAGCTTCCAATGAATGTAGTGAGAGCAGGCCACAGCTTTATACTGAAAATAATTAAAATCAGCCTATGGGGCAGACAGGCTAATCAGGAGTGCACGACTCGCTGGAGTGCCACATCTCCAGCATTGTAAATCTGCAAAAAAAGAGGGTTAGTCAGCACCTCCCAGTGCGCAGGTGCACGCCGCCATGGCAAAGACCTAGAGGAAAAAAAGGAGACCAAGCATCTCGCTTTTTAAGCGTAGTATTAGCACCATAATTTTTGTAAGCATTGTTGTACTTTGTCTGATTTGCAGAGTGCTGCCGCATTGTCTCCTTTTTTTCCTCTAGGTCTTTGCCATGGCGGCGTGCACCTGCGCACTGGGAGGTGCTGACTAACCCTCTTTTTTTGCAGATTTACAATGCTGGAGATGTGGCACTCCAGCGAGTCGTGCACTCCTGATTAGCCTGTCTGCCCCATAGGCTGATTTTAATTATTTTCAGTATAAAGCTGTGGCCTGCTCTCACTACATTCATTGGAAGCTGTTTAGCACCAGGAAGGGTATAGAGTGGGCTCAGCATGCATGTTGGTACCTGCATCCCTTGTAATGGAGGCCATTTTGGCACAAAAAACGGAAAAAGGCAGAGTAGATCCAACATGCATGTGGGTCCAACACTCCCTGAATTTTATGGCGGTCATTATGGCGCATAACAGGTAGTATTTAGTGTTAGGACCCGTGTAACAGAGATCGCCTTGACGTTTGGCATACGGGCTTAGATGGTTTTGTACAAAATGCATTGACCAAGCATCTCGCTTTTTAAGCGTAGTATTAGCACCATAATTTTTGTAAGCATTGTTGTACTTTGTCTGATTTGCAGAGTGCTGCCGCATTGTCTCCTTTTTTTCCTCTAGGTCTTTGCCATGGCGGCGTGCACCTGCGCACTGGGAGGTGCTGACTAACCCTCTTTTTTTGCAACCCGAAAAGGCCCCACAAGCTCATCTTTGATGATACCAGCCCAAACCAGTACTTCACCTCCACCTTGCTGGCGTCTGAGTCGGACTGGAGCTCTCTGCCCTTTACCAATCCAGCCACGGGCCCATCCATCTGGCCCATCAAGACTCACTCTCATTTCATCAGTCCATAAAACCTTAGAAAAATCAGTCTTGAGATATTTCTTGGCCCAGTCTTGACGTTTCAGCTTGTGTGTCTTGTTCAGTGGTGGTCGTCTTTCAGCCTTTCTTACCTTGGCCATGTCTCTGAGTATTGCACACCTTGTGCTTTTGGGCACTCCAGTGATGTTGCAGCTCTGAAATATGGCCAAACTGGTGGCAAGTGGCATCTTGGCAGCTGCACGCTTGACTTTTCTCAGTTCATGGGCAGTTATTTTGCGCCTTGGTTTTTCCACACGCTTCTTGCGACCCTGTTGACTATTTTGAATGAAACGCTTGATTGTTCGATGATCATGCTTCAGAAGCTTTGCAATTTTAAGAGTGCTGCATCCCTCTGCAAGATATCTCACTATTTTTGACTTTTCTGAGCCTGTCAAGTCCTTCTTTTGACCCATTTTGCCAAAGGAAAGGAAGTTGCCTAATAATTATGCACACCTGATATAGGGTGTTGATGTCATTAGACCACACCCCTTCTCATTACAGAGATGCACATCACCTAATATGCTTAATTGGTAGTAGGCTTTCGAGCCTATACAGCTTGGAGTAAGACAACATGCATAAAGAGGATGATGTGGTCAAAATACTCATTTGCCTAATAATTCTGCACGCAGTGTATAAACAAATATATATATATATAGTACAGACCAAAAGTTTGGACACACCTCATTCAAAGAGTTTTCTTTTATTTTCATAAAACTATGAAAATTGTAAATTCACACTGAAGGCATCAAAACTATGAATTAACACATGTGGAATTATATACATAACAAACACGTGTGAAACAACTGAAAATATGTCATATTCTAGGTTCTTCAAAGTAGCCACCTTTTGCTTTGATTACTGCTTTGCGCACACTTGGTATTCTCTTGAGCTTCAAGAGGTAGTCCCCTGAAATGGTCTTCACTTCACAGGTGTGCCCTGTCAGGTTTAATAAGTGGGATTTCTTGCCTTATAAATGGGGTTGGGACCATCAGTTGCGTTGAGAAGAAGTCAGGTGGATACACAGCTGATAGTCCTACTGAATAGACTGTTAGAATTTGTATTATGGCAAGAAAAAAGCAGCTAAGTAAAGAAAAACTAGTGGCCATCATTACTTTAAGAAATGAAGGTCAGTCAGTCAGCCGAAAAATTGGGAAAACTTTGAAAGTAAGGGCTATTTGACCATGAAGGAGAGTGATGGGGTGCTGCGCCAGATGACCTGGCCTCCACAGTCACCGGACCTGAACCCAATCGAGATGGTTTGGGGTGATCTGGACCGCAGAGTGAAGGCAAAAGGGCCAACAAGTGCTAAGCATCTCTGGGAACTCCTTCAAGACTGTTGGAAGACTATTTCAGGGGACTACCTCTTGAAGCTCATCAAGAGAATGCCAAGAGTGTGCAAAGCAGTAATCAAAGCAAAAGGTGGCTACTTTGAAGAACCTAGAATATGACATATATTCAGTTTTTTCACACTTGTTTGTTATGTATATAATTCCACATGTGTTAATTCATAGTTTTGATGCCTTCATAGTCATGAAAATAAAGAAAACTCTTTGAATGAGAAGGTGTGTCCAAACTTTTGGTCTGTACTGTATGTCCTACTGATTGTCTTATGCTAAGTACTAACTAAGGCTCAATAAATGAATACATACATATTATATATTTTGCTTCATTAACAAATGCCTAATTGTATAGGTAATTATCACCAGCTGCATAGAGCTTATCTTTATCTCCCGTCATAAATTTAAAAGTAGACAAGGAGGCCTCTTCTCAGACTGGTACATTCATGAGAAAAATAACACTAAAACTTTGTGTGACCTTAATTTGGCCTACTCAAGACATACAAAATTGCAACTATAGTCGAGTATGGCTCTTAAAGGTAATGAACATCCATCTTGACAATAATGAATTGGATATGAATGTATTTACCTATGAAAAGGCACAACAAACTTTTCTTCCAGACTTCCAGATCCAGAGGAAGAGGCTCATGACTGTTTGCAGATAAATGTCACAAGGGACAGTGGGATTTGGTAAATCAGCTATTAGATAATCCAGATCATGTGCTCTTGGTGGATGGATCCAGGTATGGCCAGGGTGGCAGGTACTACACAGGTTGGTCAGTGGTGATTAAATATGACACTAAAAAGCAGAGTCCTTACCACCACACATCTGCCCAAGAAGCAGAGCTAAGGGCTCTGGAGATGGCTTGCAGATATGCAGATGGAAAAGCAGCCAATATTTACGCTGATTCCAGGTACAGCCCATGACTATGGGCCCATTTGGAAAGCCAGAGACTTCCTGACCGCTTCAGTTAAACCCATCAAAATGGGGAAGCAGTGAGGTCTCTTATAGAAGCCCTCATGTCGCCAACTTGAGTGGCGGTGATAAAAACTAAGGTTACTGTAAAACAGACTCAGAGGAGGCAAAGGGAAAAGCCAAGGCAGATCAGGTCGCAAAAATGGCTGCCAAATTGCCTAGGCAGACCCCTGCCTTAAGTGGCCACAGCTGAGGTCCCTGAAATAACTCCTCCTATCTCGCTGGAAGTTCTTAAGACCTTACAGAACCAGGTGGGGAAGGAGGAAAGGGACCAGTGGATGTAAAAAGGGGGGACTGCGAATGAGGAAGGCCTAATACAGTTCCAAGGGAAACTCTGCCTTCCCAGGTCCCTCTAATCTACGATGGCACAGGCAACCGATGGGGTTACGCACCAGTCAGAAGCTGCTGTGTGTGATTTAGTACATAGCGCATGGTACGCCCCAGGGTTTAGCACTGTAGCAGTCAGATATACCAAGGATGTATGATTTTTGCCCAGAACAATGTGAGACAAGGTGGTTAAGGTACCCCAGAAACACACGTCTTGCCCTTTGTATCTGTTTCAACACTTGCAGACTACCCTCAACTACCCAAGGTGGGCATGTATGAGTATGTATTGGTGTGTGATGACTTGTTTTCAGGATGGCCAGAAGCTTACCCGGTAGCTAAGACCACAGCAAAGAAGATTATGGCCAAAGTTGTATGCAGGAATGGGGTACCTGAGACCATTGAAAGTGACACAGGTGTTCACTTCACAGGTGAAGTGATGCAGAAGATAAGGAAGGTTTTAGGTATAGAACAGGCCTTACATGCTTCGTACCATCCACAAAGCAGCGGTAGAGAAATAAAAAAAATAAAAAAAAGGAACTGAACGGGACACTAAAGGTAAAGATTAAAAAAGCCATGGCAGAGACTGGTAAGCCATGAACAGAGTGCCTGCTGGTAGCTGTCTTTTCAGTAAGGTATATCCCTAACCGTGAGACAGGCCTTAGTCCCTATAAGGGACGACTTCGTTTGAAAATCCGTACCAGATATTTAGGAAATCCGCACCAGCTTTTGTGGGAAAGGATGAGAACCCACACCGGATCTAAGAATTCAAATTTGTAACTGCTATATAAAGGGAGATCTTTGGGGGATTGATTACCACTGAGGAAGGGGCGACAGTAAGCCCCGAAACGCGTTTGTCTCAAGACCCCCTGGATGGACTGTATGAATATCTGCTGAAAGTATTTGATGCCGATTTAAACCCCAAAAATCGAAGACCTGACACGCTGATTACCAAAAGCACAGCACGAGGATACAAGAGATCTTACACGTGCAAACTTACACTGGCGTGGGAGAAGGTGAATAGAGGCTCGTAAGACACCGGTAACTAGTGATAACGGAGCAGCATCTAGAGCAGCGGTTCTCAACCTAGGGGTCGCGACCCCTTTGGGGGTCGATCGGCCCTTTCCGGGGGGTCGCCTGAGGCTTCCTATTAGGGCTGCACGATTGTAGCGTTACATTACCCTACCTCGTGAGATTTCCCTACCTCCTGACTTCCCGTCGCACTGCTAATGACGTGAGGAGGCGTTCCTGAGTTTTGACGATCTGCGCATGCGCAAACCGACAGTTTATGGAAAATCTCAGCGGAGTTCAGCTTCACACCGGGACACTGCGCATGCGCCGGCTGGAGTTAGCCGTGCTTGCGCACTGGGCCGTAATATTTCCCTACTAAGGCTCTCCTGCGCATGCGCAGTTTCCCGGTGTAAAGCTGTTCTCCGCTGAGATTTTCCATAAACTGTCGGTTTGCGCATGCGCAGATCGTCAAAACTCAGGAACGCCTCCTCACGTCATTAGCAGTGCGACGGGAAGTCAGGAGGTAGGGAAATCTCACGAGGTAGGGTAGTATAACGCTACAAATAGGAGAGAGATTGTTTCACACAGGAGTAACTTACTTTACACGCAAAGACAGTTATGTGCGCAGTTTAGGACACATGAGGGGACACATAGGGCCATGAGGGGGACCAGCATAAGATGCTATATGTCTTATGCTGGCCCCCCTCATGGCCCTATGTGTCATAGCACACATCCCCTATAACAGCGTCCTCCACAGATCCACCCCATAACAGTGCCATCCACAGGTCCCCCATAAGTGTCCTCCACAGATCCCCCATAACACTGTCCTCCACAGATCCCCCATAACAGCGTCCTCCACAGATCCCCCATAACAGCGTCCTCCACAGATCCCCCATAACAGCGTCCTCCACAGATCCCCCATATAACAGCGTCCTCCACAGATCCCCCACAACACAGCGCCGTCCACAGATCCCCCACAACACAGCGCCGTCCACAGATCCCCCACAACACAGCGCCCTCCACAGATCCCCCACAATACAGCGCCATCCACAGATCCCCCACAATACAGCGCCATCCACAGATCCCCCAAAACACAGCGCCATCCACAGATCCCCCACAACACAGCGTCATCCACAGATCCCCCATAACTCAGCGTCATCCACAGATCCCCCATAACTATGTCATACCCAGCCGCGTCAGCGGCTCATATGGGAAAATGTAATGGTTGGGGGTCACCACAACATGAGGAACTGTATTAAGGGGTCACGGCTTTAGAAAGGTTGAGAACCACTGATCTAGAGGGACCGAGGGTGACGGCAGAGGCATCTACCAAAGTTTTTGCTACAGCAGTACATTGAACAGCAACACCGACAGAGGAAAGCTGTCGATAGAAAGAACTCAGCGGGACGCCGCTGAACAGTGAGTATAGCGGGACGCCGCTTAAACATTTACTGGGACTCATTATACAAGACTGTATTACCACTGTATTTCAGAGGAGACGCGAACACTGAGATGTATAGGATCCACAGAGGACACTAGTTACAAGTAGCACTCAAACGGATGGTACATTAGTTTACACGAAACCTTATTTTATTATACCTCAGAATATTTATATTGTTATATATGATATTGGGAATATATTAATTATGTATTAAGATAATTTTTTAGTGTTTTTATTATTTTAAATATCTCCAGTTTTTGATTATAATAATACAAATATATTAGTATATGTTACTGTTTTTATGTCAATAAATCATATGGTTTCACATAGAGTGAGAGTGCCCAGTACTTTTACTTTTGACTATTTACACTAATTGTCTCCCTTTATATTCCCTCCCATACTGCCTCACTTTGCGGTTTATACTTCTTCCTGGATGAGTTGTTCACTGCTGGAGGCTGCTACTGCTGATTCCTCAGATAAGTCTTTTTCCTTTATTTGTGTTTCCTTGCTGGCTTTATTCTAGGTGACCCTGACTCCGTCCGTATTAAGTGCAGGGAGCCGATGGTCGTGTCCCCTCACTATTATAGGGTTTTCAGGTGTCATACAGTATTAGGCACGTGGGCATGCAATTGTCTACCATAAAGACCTTTGCATGGGCATAGCAGTCAGGGAGAGCTCTAGGGGTCTTTATAGGGCTCACCCATATGCTCCTTAGTTTGGGATCAAGCCAGTCGGATGTTTATTTATAAGTTCCAGCTTTCTTCAACACCATCCGTGACAACGTGTTAATATTTTGTATGTATTTTATACCATGGGTCTGATATATCTAGTTTATTGTACCATTTAGTATATATGAAGGGTCTAATGGTTTCCGATATTTCCACCTCATTAAAAAAGGCCAACATATATGTTTTCAATTTCCCCAGAAACTTTTCTGTTAATTTAGAACTGTGCTTTTTCTGCTTCAAGACGATCCATTTTCATTAATTTGGATGTTTGCTGTATAACATTCATGATCGTAGGCAGATCCGTCTAAAGCCAATAAGTTAGGAGGCATCTTTTTGCTGCCAAGATCGTGACATGAAATGCTTCCGGGATCTTGCCTGTATCAGTGGATCTATTCATATGAAAGAGTAAAATCTCCGGATCCATTGGAATTTTGAATTTGCTGCATTTATCTATCTCGGTTATGAGAGATTGCCAGAAAATTTTTACCCTCTGACAAGACCAAAGAACGTGGATGATATCGGTGTTTGGCGTTTTGCATTTGTGATTCTATCTCCCTTAATGTCTGCCTGTATTGGGGGAAGTCGGAAACCATATATGGCCCTATGGATTATCTTAAATGGTGACTCTCTCCATATTTCACTTCTCCCACTTTTCCGCACTACATTCCAGCCCTTTAATAGTTGTTCTGGAAGATCTAAATCAGGGAAATCCCTAAGCCATGTTTTGAATAGAGATCCTTTTCCTTTTCTGGTATCTATATCCCTCATGTCCATATATATAGACGCTAAGTTGTGTTTAACACTTGTAGGTTTTACATAATTGTCAAAAGTGCCCTTTGAGAATTCCCTGGATAGATCTAGTACTCTGTTGCTAAGAAAAGCCCTAGTCTGGTGATACGCCAGAAAATGTTCTGTCGGAATCTGATATACACTCACCTAAAGAATTATTAGTGCCACCATACTAATACGGTGTTGGACCCCCTTTTGCCTTCAGAACTGCCTTAATTCTACGTGGCATTGATTCAACAAGGTGCTGATAGCATTCTTTAGAAATGTTGGCCCATATTGATAGGATAGCATCTTGCAGTTGATGGAGATTTGAGGGATGCACATCCAGGGCACGAAGCTCCCGTTCCACCACATCCCAAAGATGCTCTATTGGGTTGAGATCTGGTGACTGTGGGGGCCATTTTAGTACAGTGAACTCATTGTCATGTTCAAGAAACCAATGTGAAATGATTGGAGCTTTGTGACATGGTGCATTATCCTGCTGGAAGTAGCCATCAGAGGATGGATACATGTTCTCATTCTGTTTACGCCAAATTCGGACTCTACCATTTGAATGTCTCAACAGAAATCGAGACTCATCAGACCAGGCAACATTTTTCCCATCTTCAACAGTCTAATTTTGGCGAGCTTGTGCAAATTGTAGCCTCTTTTTCCTATTTGTAGTGGAGATGAGTGGTACCCGGTGGGGTCTTCTGCTGTTGTAGCCCATCCGCCTCAAGGTTGTGCGTGTTGTGGCTTCACAAATGCTTTGCTGCAGACCTCGGTTGTAACGAGTGGTTATTTCAGCCAACGTTGCTCTTCTATCAGCTTGAATCAGTCGGCCCATTCTCCTCTGACCTCTAGCATCCACAAGGCATTTTTGCCCACAGGACGGCCGCATACTGGATGTTTTTCCCTTTTCACACCATTCTTTGTAAACCCTAGAAATGGTTGTGCGTGAAAATCCCAGTAACTGAGCAGATTGTGAAATACTCAGACCGGCCTGTCTGGCACCAACAACCATGCCACGCTCAAAATGGCTTAAATCACCTTTCTTTCCCATTCTGACATTCAGTTTGGAGTTCAGGAGATTGTCTTGACCAGGTCCACACCCCTAAATGCATTGAAGCAACTGCCATGTGATTGGTTGACTAGATAACTGCATTAATCAGAAATAGAACAGGTGTTCCTAATAATTCTTTAGGTGAGTGTACTTGTTGTAGTTCCTGAAATGTATAGTATCTTCTTTCTATTGAGTTCCACATATGGCTAACCTCCGTTATACCTCTCTCTGGCCAGTGGAGAAATTGTTTGTGTAGTAAAGACGCCTGGAATTCTGGGTGATTCCATAATGTCATTTTTTTGGGATATCGTGAAAGGAAGATCGAACTTCTTCCTAAATACCTTCCACGTAGCTATCATATCTCGAAGTAGTACACTGTGTTTAATTGTATGAGGTAGGTGCGAGTACTTAGTGTGCAGAACAGCATTTAAGCTTCAATTGGTGTCACTGAAAAGTATGAAGACCTATTTATCCAGTCTAGGCAATGTCTTACCAGACTTGCCACATTATATTGTCTGATATCTGGGAACCCGACAACACCTTCATTTTTATGTCTGGTTAATGTATGGAGAGCAATTCTGCTTCTCTTGGATCTCCATATAAAAGAGCGGAATGCCCCTGTAAGTGTTTTTACATCTTTATGCTTCAGTAATATAGGGAGGGTTTGCATGGGATATAGTATTTTGCCAAAGCTCATCATTTTCACTAGGTGACATCTACCCATGAATGAGACAGGTAAGTTTGACCAAGATTTGAGTTCAGCTATAATTTTCACAAATAATGGGGGATAATTTAAGGTATATAGTGATTCTGGTGTTTTCCCTATTTTTATCCCTAAGTATTTGATATACAGGGTGGGCTATTTATATGGATACACCTTAATAAAATGGGAATGGTTGGTGATATTAACTTCCTGTTTGTGGCACATTAGTATATGTGAGGGGGGAAACTTTTCAAGATGGGTGGTGACCATGGCGGCCATTTTGAAGTCAGCCATTTTTAATCCAACTTTTGTTTTTTCAATAGGAAGAGGGTCATGTGACACATCAAACTTATTGGGAATTTCACAAGAAAAACAATGGTGTGCTTGGTTTTAACGTAATTTTATTCTTTCATGAGTCGTTTGCAAGTTTCTGACCACTTATAAAATGTGTTCAATGTGCTGCCCATTGTGTTGGATTGTCAATGCAACCCTCTTCTCCCACTCTTCACACACTGATAGCAACACCGCAGGAGAAATGCTAGCACAGTCTTCCAGTATCCGTAGTTTCAGGTGCTGCACATCTCGTATCTTCACAGCATAGACAATTGCCTTCAGATGACCCCAAAGATAAAAGTCTAAGGGGGTCAGATCGGGAGACCTTGGGGGCTAGCTCCTATTGGAGATGCTACTGAATGGCCCCCAAGGTCTCCCGATCTGACCCCCTTAGACTTTTATCTTTGGGGTCATCTGAAGGCAATTGTCTATGCTGTGAAGATACGAGATGTGCAGCACCTGAAACTACGGATACTGGAAGCCTGTGCTAGCATTTCTCCTGCGGTGTTGCTATCAGTGTGTGAAGAGTGGGAGAAGAGGGTTGCATTGACAATCCAACACAATGGGCAGCACATTGAACACATTTTATAAGTGGCCAGAAACTTGTAAATAACTCATGAAAGAATAAAGTTACGTTAAAACCAAGCACACCATTGTTTTTCTTGTGAAATTCCCAATAAGTTTGATGTGTCACATGACCCTCTTCCTATTGAAAAAACAAAAGTTGGATTCAAAATGGCCGACTTCAAAATGGCCGCCATGGTCACCACCCATCTTGAAAAGTTTCCCCCCTCACATATACTAATGTGCCACAAACAGGAAGTTAATATCACCAACCATTCCCATTTTATTAAGGTGTATCCATATAAATGGCCCACCCTGTATTGATAAATAGAGATGTCCCGAACTATTCGCCGCCGAACAGTTCCCGGCGAACATCGCTTGTTCGCGTTCGCCACGGCGGGCAAACATATGCGATGTTCGGTCCGCCCCCTATACGTCATCATTGAGCAAACTTTGACCCTGTACCTCACAGTCAGCAGACACATTCCAGCCAATCAGCAGCAGACCCTCCCTCCCAGACCCTCCCACCTCCTATCAGAAAGCAAGGACAGCATCCATCTTAGATTCATTTGGAAGCTGCAGTGTTAGTGAGAGCAGGGACAGTGCGGCTGCTGCTGATTTAATAGGGAAATCGTTAGCTAGGCCAGTGTTCTGTGTCCACTCCAGTCCTCAAAGACTCATCTGATCTGCTGTAAGGACAGCGTCCTGACAGCACCCTAAAAAGCCCTTTTTAGGGCTAGTACATCAGTCTGCTTTTTTTTTTTCTCTGTAAAATAATTGCAGTTGCCTGCCAGCGTGTGTGTCAGGCCCACAGCGTGTACTGTGCCCACTACTGCCAGTGCCCAGTTGCACCACTCATATCTGGTGGGACAGTAGCTTGCACGCATAGTACAACTAATCGAAAAAAAAATGACAGGCAGAGGCAGGCCACCCCGCAGGGGCCGTCGTGGTGCTGTGATTTCATTTGGCCCTAGAATAGTGCCCAGTGTTCAGAGGCCACGTACCCTGAACTCGAAAAGTTCTGAGGACATAGTTGACTGGCTAACACAGGACACCCAATCTTCTACAGCTTCCGCTTGGAACCTTGACGTACCATCCTCCTCCTGCTCAGCTTCGGGCACCTCTCAAGTTACCACTCGCCCGCCTGCCGCCACCACTAACACTAGCAGCACAGCTGCTTCACTTGATCCCTCAGAGGAGTTATTTACACATCAGTTGGAAGAAATGAGTGATGCGCAACCATTATTGCCAGAGGATGTAAATAACAGGGATATGTCTCAGTCAGGCAGCATTACACACATGGACGTACGGTGTGATGATGATGATGTTGTACCCGCTGCTGAATGCGTGGCTCTGCAGAGGAGTTGGTGACACCGCCATGACTTGCAAGCAGGCCTGCTGCCACCTCCTCTACTCCTCCTACTCCATCCTCTTCCATAACCTCCTCGGCTGAGTCCTCTTCTACTGCTGCGTCTTGCTCCACATCAACTGCACCTCCCCAGGGGCTATTCCACATCCCGGATACAACAGTGTCACGCCGTCTTGGGGTTGACTTGCCTGAAAGCAGAGAGTCACACCGGACCAGCACTCCTGTCCGCCCTGAACGCACAGGTGGATCAGTGGCTGACTCCGCACCAACTGGAGATCGGCAAAGTGGTGTGTGACAACGGAAGCAATTTGTTGGCGGCATTGAATTTGGGCAAGTTGACACATGTGCAGTGCATGGCACATGTGTTAAAATCTGATCACACAACGCTTTGTGCACGCAACGCTTTGTGTACCCAGGCTTACAGGACGTCCTCAAGCAGGCCAGGAAGGTGTTCCTACACGGGCATGGCGCACTTTTCAGATATTCAGCGGCGAATCAACATGCCAGTGAGGCGCTTGATTTGCGACAGCCCGACACGTTGGAATTCAACACTCCTAATGTTCGACCGCCTGCTCCAACAAGAAAAAGCTGTCAACGAGTATTTGTATGACCTGGGTGCTAGGACAGCCTCTGCAGAGCTGGGTATTTTTTTGCCACGTTACTGGACGCTCATGCGCAATGCCTGTAGGATCATGCATCCTTTTGAGGAGGTGACAAACCTAGTCAGTCGCACCGAAGGCACCATCAGCGACATCATCCCATTTGTTTTCTTACTGGAGCGTGCGAAGAGTGCTGGATCAGGCCGTAGATGAGCGTGAAGAGGAAGAGTTGTGGTCACCATCACCACCAGAAACAGCCTTATCGGCATCGCTTGCTGGACCTGTGGCAACGCTGGAAGAGGAGTCTGAGGAAGAGGAGTCAGAGGAGGAATGTGGCTTTGAGGAGGAGGAAGACCAACCACAGCAGGCATCCCAGGGTGCTCGTTGTCACCTATCTGGTACCCGTGGTGTTGTACGTGGCTGGGGGGAAGAACAGACCTTTAATGAGATCAGTGAGGACGAGGAACGGGACATGAGTAGCTCGGCATCCAACCTTGTGCAAATGGAGTCTTTCATGCTGTAATGCCTGTTGAGGGACCCTTGTATAAAAAGGGTGAAGGAGAACGACCTGTACTGGGTGGCAACGCTACTAGACCCCCGGTATAAGCAGAAAGTGCCTGAAATGTTACCGAATTAACGGAAGTCCGAAAGGATGCAGCAGTTCCAAAACAAGTTAAAAAGTATGCTTTACACAGCGTATAAGGGTGATGTCACAGCACAACGGGAATCTAACAGGGGAAGAGGTGAAAGTAATCCTCCTCCTACCACGACCACGCCGGCAAGAACAGGACGCTTTACAGACGTGTTGTTGATGGAGGACATGCAGAGCTTTTTAAGTCCTACGCATCGCCAAAGCCCTTCGGGGTCCACCCTCAGAGAATAACTCGACCGACAGGTAGCAGACTACCTCGCCTTAACTGCAGATATCGACACTCTGAGGAGCGATGAACCCCTTGACTACTGGGTGTGCAGGCTTGACCTGTGGCCTAAGCTATCCCAGTTTGTGATAGAACTTCTGGCCTGCCCCGCTTCAAGTGTCCTGTCAGAAAGGACCTTCAGCGCAGCAGGAGGTATTGTCACTGAGAAGAAAGAGAAGTCGCATAGGTCAAAAAAGTCTAGATTACCACACCTTTATTAAGATGAATGAGGCATGGATCCGGAAGGAACTGACAGTGGGGGATGCATTTGACTAAAAAAGGCCTGATGAGATGCCTTGGGCTATAAAATGGTCCACACGCTGCTGTATTTAATCTCTGCATGCCGGATGACTTGCGTGACTTCTCCGCCACCAACTAGGGTTCAAGCCGCAATGTTTTAGTGCACTTTCTGCCTGGAAAACATAAATTTTTCCGGCCGCTGCTACAGGAGCGGCTGCAACAATACCTAATTTTTCTGGCCTCTGGTGCTGCAAAAACAAAACAAACAAAAAAAGGCACATACATGTGTCAATTCCCTTTTGTGATTGTTACCTTGTTGTGGTGAAGGGGCTTGCGTATCACAATGAAGCGATCACCTCTATGAGTGTGTTGGCAATGGCAATATTGGCACACTCCAGATGATAAGGTCGTTGCTTCATTGTGAACAGACAAAAAGCGATCGGCTGGATAATTGCGCATAGAAAAAACATTAATTTTCTTTGTGATCATTAAAGCCTACTAGGCCAACAATGGGCCCACACTGCAGAATTATTGTTTTCTGGGTCACTTAACTACCTCAGCACGACCATAGGCTTTGAAAAACCGCCATCGACTGCAATCTCCCAAACGTGCACACAAGCACAGTCATCACTACACCAAGATTGACGCATAGAGGAATAAAATTTATGTCATGAGTGTGTCAACTATTGACAACTCTTTGCGGTTGTCTAAACGCTATTCCATACACGTCCCCTGATAGGGGACGTAACAGGGATTAAACTGATAGGAATAGTACTACTTAACATACCACTCATATCGGGTAGCACAGTACATTGCACGGCGCACGCGCAGTGCCCCAAATTGGAAGTAAGAGGACCAACCAAGCATCTTTTTCCATCTCCCGGTTTCTAAAATCTATTCCATACACCACACCGGCCCCTGATAGGGGACAAAACAGAGATTAAACTGGTAAGAACTGATTTTTTTTAATAAAAAAAAAGAGGACAGCCTCTGCAGAGCTGGGTATTTTTTGGCCGCGTTACTGAACGCTCATGCACAATGGCTGTAGGCTCATGCGTCCTTCTGCGGAAGTGACAAACCTGGTCAGTCAAACCCAAGGCAACATCATCGACCTCATCCCATATGCGTTTTTTCTGGAGCGTGCCCTGCGAAGAGTGCCGGATCAGGCCGTAGATGAGCATGAAGAGGAAGAGTTGTGGTCACCATCACCACCAGAAGCAGCCTTGTCGTCGTCGATTGCTGGACCTGCGGCAACGCAGAGAGAGGAGTCTGAAGAAGAGGAGTCAGAGGAGGAAGGTGGCTTTGATGAGGTGGAAGACCAACCACAGCAGGCCTCCCAGGGGGCTTGTTGTCACCTTTTGGGGACCCTTGGTGTTGTACGTGGCTGGGTGGAGGAAGAGACCTTCAATGACGTCAGTGAGGACAAGGAACGGGACATGGCTAGCTTGGTATCCAACCTTGTGCAAATGGGGAGTTTGCGGTTGTGCAAATGGACTGTTTGCGGTTGTTTGCGGTGCGTTAAACGGGGAGTTTGGTCTGTCATAGTTTGGTCTGTCACGGTGAAGCGGGCGTAACCCTTACACTACCTGATCGATACACCATACCTGATGTTTTACAGCACGTTATTCCAAACAATTTAGGTATGTTAGGTGATTTATGCCCTTTATGGATTGAAACCCGACTGCGTCAACTACGCAATTTTCCATGGGAGTTTTGCCATGGACCCCCCTCCGGCATGCCACAGTCCAGGTGTTAGTCCCCTTGAAACAACTTTTCCATCACTATTGTGGCCAGAAAGAGTCCCTGTGGGTTATAAAATTTGCCTGCCTATTGAAGTCTATGGCGGTTCGCCCATTCGCGAACATTTGCGGAAATTCACGTTCACGAACGGAAAATTTTATGTTCGCGACATCTCTATTGATAAATTAATATTGTGTGTACACTTCTGGTGGAAGCGTGTATGTTTGATCACTATCACCCCTAGTGGGTGTCACCTGTTACAAGTTATATAAGCGGCGTCTCTAACCACAGTGAATCAGTTGCGACATCTAAAAAGGAATATTTTATTTAAATAGGTTAACTACAGTGCTCACGTCACAAGTTAACTTTCAAATATTACTGAAAGTAAAACAATTAGCACGTGTGCAGTTAATTGATAATACCACAGCGGATTACGAAATATAGGATAACAACGCTAAACGCTATGTTTCAATACATTTCCAGTGCAGGAAAATACATCTATGCCTTAGGGCTCTTTCACACTTGCGTTCTTTTCTTCCGGCATAGAGTTCCGTCGTCGGGGCTCTATGCCGGAAGAATCCTGATCAGGATTATCCTAATGCATTCTGAATGGAGAGTAATCCGTTCAGGATGCATCAGGATGTCTTCAGTTACGGAACGTTTGTTGGCCGGAGAAAATACTGCAGCATGCTGCGCTTTTTGCTCCGGCCAAAAATCCGGAACACTTGCCGCAAGGCCGGATCCGGAATTAATGCCCATTGGAAGGCATTGATCCGGATCCGGCCTTAAGCTAAACGTCGTTTCGGCGCATTGCCGGAGCCGACATTTAGCTTTTTCAGAGTGGTTACCATGGCTGCCGGGACGCTAAAGTCCTGACAGCCATGGTAAGTGGAGCGGGGAGCGGGGGAGCAGCATACTTACCGTCCGTGCGGCTCCCCGGGCGCTCCAGAGTGACGTCAGGGCGCCCCAAGCGCATGGATCATGTGATCGCATGGATCACGTCATCCATGCGCATGGGGCGCTCTGACGTCATCTGGAGCGCCCCGGGAGCCGCACGGACTGTAAGTATACCGCTCCCCCGCTCCCAGCTCCTACTATGGCAACCAGGACTTTAATAGCGTCCTGGGTGCCATAGTAACACTGAAAGCATTTGGAAGACGGTTCCGTCTTCAAATGCTTTCAGTACACTTGCGTTTTTCCGGATCCGGCAGGCACCTCCGGCAACGGAAGTGCATGCCCGATCCCAACAACGCAAGTGTGAAAGAGGCCTTATACTATACAAATTTCGAGCTCTACTAAAAGATTCAGGTAGAAAGGAAGGCTCCAGCACCAAGCATGGACGTTAGTAAAATCCCAATCTTTATTCAGCAATATTCCATAAATATACAGCAATCAGTGGCACCAGCTCCCGCTTAGTCCCAGGAAATCAATGCATTTCGAACAGTGGTGTTCTTAGTCATGATCCGAGGTGTCTGACATGGTCGACATTGAAATAGGGTCCTGCTCCCATCTCTCCGCCCCCCAGGAGGAGTTTTGGAGAAATGGGTTGGACACAGGAACAATCAGGTCCATGTGAGACGCCTGCACAAACATATTCACCCGTGGCATAAGACATACAACCTAACATTAAACAAACTTACAATTTAACAATTACCAAGGAATTTCACAATTCCACACATTCCGAAATTTTCCCCATTAAGAGCTATATAAATTGCAATACAATTGGAGTTATTTACATCATCACATGTACCACATGTGATTTGATGTACGTAGGATCTACTACTAGGAAATTTAAAGACAGGTTACGGGAACATTTAAATTACATTGCCAACCCTTCAACAACAGGGATCTCTAATGCAGCCAGTCATTTTATAAATATTCATAATCGTAACACCGACACTTTTTCACTTTTGCATTTGAGCGCGTCACATTACCACAAAGGGGCGGTAACATCAAACAAAAAATCCTTTTACGGGAAGCATATTGGATTTGGAGATTAAATACAAGATACCCGCAGGGTCTTAACCTTAAAAAAGAATTAATGTATTTATATTAAAGGTACCATGCAGTCAAGCAGTGGCGTAACTACCGGGGAAGCAGCTGCTTCGGGGCCCGGCGTCCCGGCAGCGTGTGTGACAGTTGAGGCTACTTTCACACGAGCGTTCGGGTGTCCGCTCGTGCGCTCCGTTTGAAGGGGCTCACGAGCGGTCCTGAACGCATCCGTCCGGCCCCAATGCATTCTCAGTGGAGGCGGATCCGCTGAGAATGCATCCGCCTGCCAGCGCTCAGCCTCCGCTCCGCTCAGTGAGCGGACACCTGAACGCTGCTTGCAGCGTTCGGGTGTCCGCCTGGCCGTGCGGAGGCGAGCGGATCCGTCCAGACTTATAATGGAAGTCAATGGGGACGGATCCGCTTGAAGATGACACCATATGGCTCAATCTTCAAGCGGATCTGTTCAGGATCCGTATCAAGTCTGAACGGATCCGCTCAGGCTACTTTCTGACTTAGAAAATTTTCTAAGTAATAATGCAGACGGATCCGTTCTGAACGGATGCAAACGTCTGCATTATCGGAGCGGATCCGTCTGATGAAACATCAGACGGATCCGCTCCGAACGCTCGTGTGAAAGTAGCCTTATTTACAAGTTCGTTAAATATCGATGTCTTAATGTTCAGGCCCCCTCGCTAATGTGATCTAATCTTACTGTCTCCTAAAGTCTCCTGATGTGTCTGGGATTCGAACCCACAACCTCCAATGTTGTTTACCCTCACAACCATAAAGGCTGCATTACAACTGAGTGAAAAAAAATGAGACTTCTACTGTCATAGCTGGCTAAGTGTACATCTATACACATGACAGCTGCCCCAACACACCCAGCACTGCTATATCTCTATATGACAGCTGTCCCAGCACACCCAGCTCTGCTATATCTCTATAAATCAGCAGCTGTCATGTGTATAGATGCACACTTAGCCAGCTATAACAGTTGAAGTCTCATTTTTTTTTCAACCAGCAGCAAGGCATCTCTTATGGTCTAGTGGTTAGATGCTTTGCCTCTGATACAGAAGGCCGTGGGTTCGAATCCCAGCAAAAACCTTTTCTGAAATACAAGCACTGACTCCATATATGGACATACAGGGCGGGACACAGGAAGAGGCTGCATCGCATCGCTGACATGGAGGTAAGTAGAAGTGTTTATTTTATTTTTTTTAATACCCGACTGTTACTGCCATGGGGGGAGCGGGGGGCACTTGATACTGGCACATGGGGGGGGGGGGGGGGAGGGGTTGGCACCTGTTACTGGCACCTGGGGGGGGGGGGTTGGCACCTGATACTGGCACATGGGGGGGGAGAGGGGTTGGCACCTGATACTGGTACCTTGGGGGGGGGAGAGGGGTTGGCACCTGATACTGGCACCTGGGGGGGGGGGGTTGGCACCTAATACTGGCACATGGGGGGGGGAGAGGCACCTGATACTGGCACATGGGGGGAAGAGGGGTTGGCACCTGATACTGGCACCTGGGGGGGAGGGGGGTTGGCACCTGATACTGGCACATGGGGGGAGGCACCTGATACTGGCACCTGGGGGGGAGGGGGGGTTGGCACCTGATACTGGCACATGGGGGGGAGAGAGGCACCTGATACTGGCACATGGGGGGGAGAGGGGTTGGCACCTGATACTGGCACATGGGGGGGGAGAGAGGCACCTGATACTGGCACATGGGGGGGAGAGGGGTTGTCACCTGATACTGGCACCTGGGGGGGAGGGGGGGGTTGGCACCTGATACTGGCACATGGGGGGGGGGGAGAGGCACCTGATACTGGCACATGGGGGGGAGAGGGGTTGTCACCTGATACTGGCACCTGGGGGGGAGGGGGGGTTGGCACCTGATACTGGCACATGAGGGGGGGGAGAGGCACTTGATACTGGCGCTTTTTTTGTGGGGGGGGGAGATGGCACTATGATACTGGGACATGTGGGGGGGGGGAGGAGAGAGGCACTTGATACTGGCACATGATGGGGGGGCATTGTGGGGGACACTAGGCCGGCAGCCTATCAGAGGCCGGACACTGAGGGGCATCTACTGGGGCACTATATATGGGGCATTTTATACTGGAACATTATGGGGGGCACTAGCAGGAAGGGGGGAGAGGAGCACTATGGAGGCATTTACTGGGGGCACTATATAGGGGTATTTTATACTGGGACATTATGGGGGCACTATGGGGACATTAGCTCAACTGGGGGCATTACAAGGGGGTATTTTTGCACTGTCACATTATAAGGAGAATTATTACTACTGGGGGGGGGGGGGCATTATGGTGGGCTTTATTACTCCCCCATGGTATGAGCCCCTAGTAGCAGCACCAGCCTCTCCCTGCTCTGCTATCCCTCTGCCCCTTCTCCAAATACTTATTATGAAATCTTTCTCATTAGGATAAAGCACATCAGCTCCGCCGAGCCCCCCAAAGTGTGGAAGTGGCGTCCGAGATCCTAAAGGGCCAAGTAACTGTAAGTTTTCATGTGAAATATGTTTATGTTATACACATATAGCATCCACTGTGCCCCACAATATACAGTATACCGCTACACTGTGCCCCACAATATACAGTATACCGCTACACTGTGCCACACAATATACAGTACACCTCTACACTGTGCCCCACAATATACAGTATACCTCTACACTGTGCCACACAATATACAGTATACCTCTACACTGTGCCACACAATATACAGTATACCGCTACACTGTGCCACACAATATACAGTATACCTCTACACTGTGCCCCACATTATACAGTATACCGCTACACTGTGCCCCACAATATACAGTATACCTCTACACTGTGCCCCAAACTATACAGTATACCTCTACACTGTGCCACACAATATACAGTATACCTCTACACTGTGCCCCACAATATACAGTATACCGCTACACTGTGCCACACAATATACAGTATACCTCTACACTGTGCCCCACAATATACAGTATACCTCTACACTGTGCCACACAATATACAGTATACCTCTACACTGTGCCACACAATATACAGTATACCTCTACACTGTGCCCCACAATATACAGTATACCTCTACACTGTGCCCCACAATATACAGTATACCTGTACACTGTGCCCCACAATATACAGTATACCTCTACACTGTGCCCCACAATATACAGTATACCGCTACACTGTGCCACACAATATACAGTATACCTCTACACTGTGCCCCACAATATACAGTATACCTCTACACTGTGCCACACAATATACAGTATACCGCTACACTGTGCCCCACAATATACAGTATACCTCTACACTGTGCCACACAATATACAGTATACCTCTACACTGTGCCCCACAATATACAGTATACCTCTACACTGTGCCACACAATATACAGTATACCGCTACACTGTGCCCCACAATATACAGTATACCGCTACACTGTGCACACAATATACAGTATACCTCTACACTGTGCCAAAGGAGTGGGGTTTACACAGGAGGAGGGAGGTGCGAAGCGCGCTGGGGGGGGCCCTTACAAATATTTGCTGTGGGGCCCAGTCACTTCTAGTTACGCCCCTGCAGTCAAGCCACTATCACCTTGTTTTTAATTCTTATCTTTTATACCTATGTAAGCAGACACTTGTTTTCATATATAGTTATATAAAGTAACTTTTCCTTTTAAACATATGGTTGTCCTTTTTTCAATTTTTTCTTTGGTGGATCCCCCCTATAATGAGAGTGTCTTATTTAGCTGTATGTATACCTGACATCATTTGGTAACCTTTAATCATACATACAGTTGTGATCTGATAAATAATGCTCCACCCTGATATTGATGGTATGTATGCCAAAATACAGTCTGTCAGGTCCACATGCCAATAATCAATTCAGTTACTATTTTATAACAATTTGTGATCAAGAATAATTCGAAAACAATCCGGTAAACAGTGATATAGGAAGCAAGGAACAGGTACATGGAAAATAAGAGCAAGAAATAACGAATAAAAAATGAGAAATAAATAATAAAGCTAAAATCACAACGAAATATTAAACCATAAGGAGAACAATATCCCAGAGAGCTATGCAAATCATAATCATTACGAGTACTGAGGCAAAATTTTGTGTAACCATTTTACCACTTCCTGTTCTCAAAACTTCGGTCCTAATTCACACTACATTGTTTCTGTGAATATTAAAGCAAACGCCTTCAGAAGATCTTTCTGTGTAGCAAGAGAAAAACACTATGAGGCGTGGCAGTCAATTAAACTCATGCCGGCCACAACCCTTTGACTACCGGATAAGCGCTGATTAGGGCATGAATTCACACCAGGCGACTTTTAAGATTGTCTGGTGTTTTTTCGATTGTCATCCTTTACAAATAAAATCTCCTTCCCTTTTTTTTCCACATGTTACTTTTTCCTTATTTAGGGAACACAAACTTTTAGAACCATGGCTACTTTGAAACAAGGATCCCGATTTTGAAAGAGAAGGATTATGATTTGCTATGTCGCACTGAATCTGATATGGCTAAATATACAATGGGACATATATATATAATCTCTTCTATATGGTCATATTTGTATGTTTTTGTGTTTCTGTATTTTTGTCTCTTTGCTTCTGGTTTTCTTTATTATCCTTTATCTATTTTTATTATTGGTCTTCTTTGCTGATAATGACATCTTTCATTTTGCGGGGCCAATACACCACGCATTGAGATGGGAGCAGGACCCTATTTCAATGTCGACCATGTCAGACACCTCAGATCATGACTAAGAACACCACTGTTCGAAACGCGTTGATTTCCTGGGATTAAGCGGGAGCTGGTGCCACTGATTGCTGTATATTTATGGAATATTGCTGAATAAAGATTGGGATTTTACTAACGTCCACGCTTGGTGCTGGAGCCTTCCTTTCTACCTGAATTCACCTTACGGACTGACTTGAGTCCGCCCCGTGCACCGCTACATTGGACATCGGAGGTGAGCTGGCTATTTTCCTCTTTTTCTCATCTACTAAAAGATTGTCAAATGTAAGTTAAACTGTATAGTATGGGGTCACAGGCTGTCTCGCAAATTATAAATAAAGAGATAATAAAATAATTTTTTTACAAATTTGCTAACCAATTTTGTATACACAAAACACTGAAAAACAAATATAAAACAATAGTCATAAAATGATACATAAACAATGCATGATAAAAAAACTACTTAGATTTATGGATGATCTGCCGCGGGGTTGTGTGTAAACTGGACAAGTATCTTGTGAGTCTGAAATAGATTACTGCTGGTTGATCTGGGCTGATAATAGACAGAGAGAGACGCCACTGCCTCCTATTTCTGTACGTTGTTTATCTGCTCAATAAACTTTTTAACCACTTAAGGACCACAGGTTTATACCCCCCTAAAGACCAGGCCCTTTTTTACAAATCGGCACTCCACAACTTTAGCGGTTTATTGCTCGGTCATGCAACTTACCACCCAAATGAATTTTACCTCCTTTTCTTCTCACTAATAGAGCTTTCATTTGGTGGTATTTCATTGCTGCTGACATTTTTACTTTTTTTGTTATTAATCGAAATTTAACGATTTTTTTGCAAAAAAATGACATTTTTCACTTTCAGTTGTAAAATTTTGCAAAAAAAACGAGATCCATATATAAATTTTGCTCTAAATTTATTGTTCTACATGTCTTTGATAAAAAAAAAATGTTTGGGTAAAAAAAAAATGGTTTGGGTAAAAGTTATAGCGTTTACAATCTATGGTACAAAAATGTGAATTTCCGCTTTTTGAAGCAGCTCTGACTTTCTGAGCACCTGTCATGTTTCCTGAGGTTCTACAATGGCCAGACAGTACAAACACCCCACAAATGACCCCATTTCGGAAAGTAGACACCCTAAGGTATTCGCTGATGGGCATAGTGAGTTCATAGAACTTTTTATTTTTTGTCACAAGTTAGCGGAAAATGATGATTTTTTTTTTTTTTTTTCTTACAAAGTCTCATATTCCACTAACTTGTGACAAAAAATATAAAGTTCTATGAACTCACTATGCCCATCAGCGAATACCTTGGGGTCTCTTCTTTCCAAAATGGGGTCACTTGTGGGGTAGTTATACTGCCCTGGCATTCTAGGGGCCCAAATGTGTGGTAAGGAGTTTGAAATCAAATTCTGTAAAAAATGACCTGTGAAATCCGAAAGGTGCTCTTTGGAATATGGGCCCCTTTGCCCACCTAGGCTGCAAAAAAGTGTCACACATCTGGTATCTCCGTACTCAGGAGAAGTTGAAGAATGTGTTTTGGGGTGTCATTTTACATATACCCATGCTGGGTGAGAGAAATATCTTGGTCAAATGCCAACTTTGTATAAAAAAATGGGAAAAGTTGTCATTTGCCAAGATATTTCTCTCACCCAGCATGGGTATATGTAAAATGACACCCCAAAACACATTCCCCAACTTCTCCTGAGTACGGAGATACCAGATGTGTGACACTTTTTTGCAGCCTAGGTGGGCAAAGGGGCCCACATTCCAAAGAGCACCTTTCGGATTTCACTGGTTATTTTTTACAGAATTTGATTTCAAACTCCTTACCACACATTTGGGCCCCTAGAATGCCAGGGCAGTATAACTACCCCACAAGTGACCCCATTTTGGAAAGAAGAGACCCCAAGGTATTCGCTGATGGGCATAGTGAGTTCATGGAAGTTTTTATTTTTTGTCACAAGTTAGTGGAATATGAGACTTTGTATGAAAAAATAAATAAAAAAAAAATCATCATTTTCCACTAACTTGTGACAAAAAATAAAAAATTCTAGGAACTCGCCATGCCCCTCACGAAATACCTTGGGGTGTCTTCTTTCCAAAATGGGGTCACTTGTGGGGTAGTTATACTGCCCTGGAATTTTCCAGGGGCCCTAATGTGTGGTAAGTAGGTAAATGACCTGTGAAATCCGAAAGGTGCTCTTTGGAATATGGGCCCCTTTGCCCACCTAGGCTGCAAAAAAGTGTCACACATCTGGTATCTCCGTACTCAGGAGAAGTTGGGGAATGTGTTTTGGGGTGTCATTTTACATATACCCATGCTGGGTGAGAGAAATATCTTGGCAAAAGACAACTTTTCCCATTTTTTTATACAAAGTTGGCATTTGACCTAGATATTTATCTCACCCAGCATGGGTATATGTAAAAAGACACCCCAAAACACATTCCTCAACTTCTCCTGAATACAGAGATACCAGATGTGTGACACTTTTTTGCAGCCTAGGTGGGCAAAGGGGCCCATATTCCAAAGAGCACCTTTCGGATTTCACTGGTCATTTTTTACAGAATTTGATTTCAAACTCCTTACCACACATTTGGGCCCCTAGAATGCCAGGGCAGTATAACTACCCCACAAGTGACCCCATTTTGGAAAGAAGAGACCCCAAGGTATTCGCTGATGGGCATAGTGAGTTCATGGAAGTTTTTATTTTTTGTCACAAGTTAGTGGAATATGAGACTTTGTATGAAAAAAAAAATAAAAAAAAAATCATCATTTTCCACTAACTTGTGACAAAAAATAAAAAATTCTAGGAACTCGCCATGCCCCTCACGAAATACCTTGGGGTGTCTTCTTTCCAAAATGGGGTCACTTGTGGGGTAGTTATACTGCCCTGGAATTTTCCAGGGGCCCTAATGTGTGGTAAGTAGGTAAATGACCTGTGAAATCCGAAAGGTGCTCTTTGGAATATGGGCCCCTTTGCCCACCTAGGCTGCAAAAAAGTGTCACACATGTGGTATCGCCGTACTCGGGAGAAGTTGGGGAATGTGTTTTGCGGTGTCATTTTACATATACCCATGCTGGGTGAGAGAAATATCTTGGCAAAAGACAACTTTTCCCATTTTTTTATACAAAGTTGGCATTTGACCAAGATATTTCTCTCACCCAGCATGGGTATATGTAAAATGACACCCCAAAACACATTCCCCAACTTCTCCTGAGTACGGCAATACCAGATGTGTGACACTTTTTTGCAGCCTAGATGCGCAAAGGTGCCCAAATTCCTTTTAGGAGGGCATTTTTAGACATTTGGATACCAGACTTCTTCTCATGCTTTGGGGCCCCTAGAATGCCAGGGCAGTATAAATACCCCACATGTGACCCCATTTTGGAAAGAAGACACCCCAAGGTATTCAATGAGGGGCATGGCGAGTTCATAGAAATTTTGTTTTTTGGCACAAGTTAGCGGAAATTGATATTTTTTATTTTTTTCTCACAAAGTCTCCCTTTCCGCTAACTTGGGACAAAAATTTCAATCTTTCATGGACTCAATATGCCCCTCACGGAATACCTGGCGGTGTCTTCTTTCCGAAATGGGGTCACATGTGGGGTATTTATACTGCCCTGGCATTGTAGGGGCCCTAAAGCGTGAGAATAGTCTGGAATATAAATGTCTAAAAAATTTTACGCATTTGGATTCCGTGAGGGGTATGGTGAGTTCATGTGAGATTTTATTTTTTGACACAAGTTAGTGGAATATGAGACTTTGTAAGAAAAAAAAAATTTAAATTCCGCTAACTTGGGCCAAAAAAAGTCTGAATGGAGCCTTACAGAGGGGTGATCAATGACAGGGGGGTGATCAATGACAGGGGGGGTGATCAATGACAGGGGGGGTGATCAATGACAGGGGGGGTGATCAATGACAGGGGGGTGATCAATGACAGGGGGGGTGATCAATGACAGGGGGGGTGATCAATGACAGGGGGGGTGATCAATGACAGGGGGGGTGATCAATGACAGGGGGGTGATCAATGACAGGGGGGGTGATCAATGACAGGGGGGTGATCAATGACAGGGGGGTGATCAATGACAGGGGGGTGATCAGGGAGTCTATATGGGGTGATCACCCCCCCTGTCATTGATCACCCCCCTATAAGGCTCCATTCAGATGTCCGTATGTGTTTTGCGGATCTGATCCATGTATCCGTGGATCCGTAAAAATCATACGGACATCTGAATGCAGCCTGACAGGTGGGGTGATCAATGACAGGGGGGTGATCAGGGAGTCTATATGGGGTGATCACCCCCCCTGGAAGGCTCCAGGGAGACGCCTGTATGTGTTTTGCGGATCCGATCCATCTATCAGTGGATCCGTAAAAATCATGCGGACATCTGAATGGAGCTTTACAGGGGGTTGATCAATGACAGGGGGGTAATCAATGACAGGGGGGTGATCAGGGAGTCTATATGGGGTGATCACCACAGTCATTGATCACGCCCCTGTAAGGCTCCATTCAGACGTCCGTATGCGTTTTGCGGATCCGATCCATCTGTCAGTGGATCCGTAAAAATCATGCGGACGTCTGAATGGAGCTTTACAGGGGGGTGATCAATGACAGGGGGGTGATCAGGGAGTCTATATGGGGTGATCACCACAGTCATTGATCACGCCCCTGTAAGGCTCCATTCAGACGTCCGTATGCGTTTTGCGGATCCGATCCATCTATCAGTGGATCCGTAAAAATCATGCGGACATCTGAATGGAGCTTTACAGGGGTGTGATCAATGACAGGGGGGTAATCAATGACAGGGGAGTGATCAGGGAGTCTATATGGGGTGATCAGGGGCTAATAAGGGGTTAATAAGTGACGGGGGGGGTGTAGTGTAGTGTAGTGGTGCTTGGTGCTACTTTACAGAGCTGCCTGTGTCCTCTGGTGGTCGATCCAAACAAAGGGGACCACCAGAGGACCAGGTAGCAGGTATATTAGACGCTGTTATCAAAACAGCGTCTAATATACCTGTTAGGGGTTAAAAAAAACACATCTCCAGCCTGCCAGCGAACGATCGCCGCTGGCAGGCTGGAGATCAACTCTCTTACCTTCCGTTCCTGTGAGCGCGCCTGTGTGCGCGCGTTCACAGGAAATCTCGGCTCACGCGAGATGACGCCAATCGGCGTTAGTGTGACCTGGGAGCGCCGCAGAAATGACGCCTTTCGGCGTTAGCGTGACGGTAAGTGGTTAAAATGCTGCGTTTTTGTTTGTGCTCAATTTGTATACTGACATTAAGGGGTATGGTGAACTGCTCTCTAGACATGTCCAGGCATGCATTATTCAGATTTGGGAGGGGGCGAAGGGGGACCTGTCAAGAGGACGAAAGGGGCGTGTTGACGAGTGGGGTTTTGGCAACTGGGGGCGGATTCTAAATGAAGGGGGTGGCACCTGTCACTTTTGATGACTAATATGTACGCTTCACTACTGATGTCATAAAGGCAACCTTTGGAATCAGTGGAGGCGATTGACTCCATCTTGAATCTCCTATACACTATAGATCTGTTCAAAGGTTTTAGATTTATTATTGTGCGGAAGCCGTTGTTTTTTTGACTAGAAAGAGGCCGGAGTATAAACCTTTTCCCTTTTCGGAGTGTGGTACCTCTATGACTACAAGTGATTTAATAAACCTTGAACTCTTTGCCAATTTTTTCCCGTATACCCCTGTTGTGGGTGGAAACTGAGAATCTTTCTGGAGGCATTGAAGAAAATTCTAATCTGTATCTCTGGGCTATGATGTTTAATGCCCATGGATTTCACCGGTTAAGAAAATTCTTCAATCTGCCTCCCACTCTGGCGTCATTGTCTGTTGTTCTGTTTATTTTGGGGAATAAGGATGAATTCTCTACCCCTTCCGCCTTTTGGGTAGCTCCAGCGGCCCAATTTACCCTTCCCCTTGAAGGGTTTATATTGTGAAGGGAATTGACGAAAGGGCCTCTTTTTTATTTCTTTTACCTCCGGAAACCGTTTCTTTTTGTCACCCGCTTTTCTCCAGTATCTTATCCAATACTGGACCAAAAACTAACTCCCCCAAGAAGGCAATAGAACATAGTTTAGACTTGGAGTCTTTATCCCATGCTTTCATCCATAAAGCCCTTTTGGATGCATTGGAAAGGCCTGCATCTTTTGCGGTAAAATGTACCGATTCTGCCGAGGCATCGGCCAGAAAAGCAATTGATGATTTTAATGGCGGTAGGGAATTTATGATATCCTCCCTTGGAGTTTTGTTCTTTAGGTGGTCCTGTAAGTCAGATAACCAGAAGTACATAGCTCTTGCCACAGATGTAGCCGCGATGTTGTATTTTACCCAACAGCTGCCTCCCAGGCTTGAATAAAGGATCCGCTTTGCGTTCCATTGGATCGCTTAATTGTGACGAATCCTCAAAGGGTAAGGCCATCTTTTTTACTACCTTTGCCACCTGAATATAAATTTTCGGTATCTCATAATTTTTTCCTTTCAGCTTGATCAAAAACGAATCTATTCCTGAATTCTCTGGACACCCCTAGTCTTTTCTCAGGTTCAATCCACTCATCCATTATCTCTTTGATATTCTCATTAATGGGGAATACGTAAACCCCCGAACATTTCATCCTGAACCGTACGCGGCTTGGGAGTATCCTCTATGCCCATAGTGGATCTAACTGCTTTCAGTAAATCTTCCATTTCATCCGAGGAAAATAAGTACTTTTTATCGTCCTCTACAATTTCACCCTCTGAGAGAAGTTCTTCCTCAAGCACTCTTCTAGAGGTATCCTCATCAATGTCCTCAGTATCAGAGGAGGATTGAATGGATAGTCTCGGTTTTTTGGCAGGCAGGAGAAGAGTACTAGGAGTAGTAAGTGATGCTAGGGAGGACGTAATCTCATCCTGAATAAAAGATTTCATCTCGGAAAGGATAGATGGTTGCTCCTTTTTTAAGACGTCAGAAAGCATCCCTTGCACAACTTATTTTTATAGTTATCAGGCAGTATCTTGGCACAGGTAGCGCACTTTAGAGATCTTGACTTAGATTTAGTATATCTTGCTCCCTAAGGAACAGAAGAAGAGCAACCAATTATCAGTTTGAGTATTATGTTATTAAACATAAGGATAACATACTCCCCTTTGGGGAACTCATGGTAGGAGCAGCCGGAGAGGGGTCCGAAACCTCCTGACGGGAAGTTGTAGTCTCGGGATTTGTCATAGTGGCGGTGATGACCAGCCTTATGCTGCATGAGCGCCACTTTTTTAAAACGCTTCCTGGCCACTGAAGTCATCCACAAGCACTTCCCTGTGCAATGCGCCCTGGTTCTGCCGTAAGATCAAAGGGACCCCACGTGGATCCAGCGTCAGCGGTCTGCTTCCAATATGCAGTGGAAGGAAGACCGTGATCTAAGACAGAGCGCGGGTCCCAGCATAAGCCAGGGCAAGCATCCACGTTGTCTAGCCATAGCCCTTGCCGTGGGAAGGCAGCAGGAGATAAAGGTAAAATCTTCCTGATCTTCACCTCCCAACCGGGAGGACTCTCTCTGCGTGCTTACCCCGTAGGGGCAGGAAAACACTAAGGGGGAGAAGGGGTGGGGGCAATTTAAACGCTCTCTGTGTATTCCTGCCCCTACAGAGGTCAAGGGTCATCTCTCATTGTGGCCATGGTGGTGGATGAAATGGAAAAATTATTTTCGGTTTGATAGCGATTTTTACTTTCAGCTTCTCCGAGTTTCGCTAATATATTCATGGAAGCATTTGAGACACGGCATGTATTTTGTGTGGGTGGCTTCGCTATGTGGACGATGTGTTCATGCTGTGGAGGTGTGATCAATCTTCCCTTCTACAGTTTGTTACCCATTTAAACGAGTGCCATAATTCCATCAAACTTACACTGAGTTATGATGAAAATGTTATTCATTTCTTGGATGTTGAATTACGGCACGTAGAGGGAGGATTTGAGACCACACTATTTACAAAGACCACAGATCGAAATAACCTGCAGCTTCATTCCAGCCACCACGTCCCTCACATTTTTTTAAGATACCTAGGAGCCAGTTCACATGGGCCAGAAGAATATCTAGTACTGGCAAATAATACGAAAAAATATCGCTTATTGATGGGAAATAAATTCACACAGAGGGGTTATAATAAGAAAGAGGTCACTGAAATTGGAATAGAGGTTGGTAAAAAAAAACAAGACAGGACATCAGACAGGTTAAAAAGAGGGAGAAGCAAAAGAAACAATTTGTGTAATCTTTCCAAATATGTTCGACATTCTAAACTAATAAAAAAGGTTATTCTGAAATATTGGCAGATATTAAAACATGATCAAAAATTTGGGAGAATGTTTGTTGATAACCCCCTTTTTGCCTCTCTGAATAACATGCTGATTAGTGACATACGCCCTAAAAAAATTGAAAGACAGAGTTTCCTTGCAACTCAG
Organism: Bufo bufo; assembly: GCF_905171765.1. Lineage (NCBI taxonomy): Eukaryota > Metazoa > Chordata > Amphibia > Anura > Bufonidae > Bufo > Bufo bufo. Next base: position 6,665,849 of record NC_053392.1, on the reverse strand, counting down.
AGAAGGGGGCGTTCTGTGGGAATTGTAGTGCTATAATAAAAGGTGACACTGTAGTGCACCCCACACAGGGAGACAGGATACAAATTAAAGATTTTGCAACGCGCAAGACATGTAATGTCATATACTGCTTGAAATGCCCATGTGGTAAGATATATGTTGGGCAAACATCTCGGTCTATAAGGATCAGAATCAATGAGCATACGTCCAGCATTAGGAAGGAACTCAGAAGGCAGAGTAAGATGGAAACAGTGGAGGTGAAAAAACAAGGTGAAACTACGGTCGCTCGACATTTTTATGATCGGGCCCATCAGGTGTCAGAGCTCAGGTGGCAGGTTCTGGAGGTGGTAAAAAGTGGAGTCCATGGGGAGGATAACAGTAGGAGATTGTTACAAAGGGATACATTTTGAAATTTGTAGCTTTAGTGCATTTATATTATTGATCACTTTCATGTGTTAGGGTTATTTATAGCTATGCATTTTGTATAAAACTATATGATTTGTATATATTTATCAGCTGTTGGTGCTATAAAAATCCCACCTCCACCTCTACCTGCACGCATGAGTAAGGAGGCGTGTTCTCCTGAAACGTCGCGTGGATGGGAGGAGGTGTGAACGATGTCTTTCTCAGCGTCCCTCATGATGTACCACCATTTTATATTGGAATGAAGTAAAAAGAAATAAAACAAACAAAAGGTTTTATACCAGCGACTTGTGAGTAGGAGTTCTGTTGCTCACTCACATAGAATATTGGCACAATGAGGTAAAATAAACACACAAGTCTGCAAGTTTGAAAGACTAATTTCTTTATAAAACATTATTCTTAAACAAAACATCAACATGTCTTCTCTAATGTGTGGATTCTCTTATGTTGATTAAAATTTGATTTTGTGACAAAGCATTTCCCACATTATGAACATGAATATGACTTCTCTCCTGTGTGAATTCTCTGATGTCGAACCAGACGCAATTTATCTATAAAACATTTACCACACTCTGAACATGAATATGGCTTCTCTCCTGTGTGAATTCTTCTATGTACATTAAGGCTTGATTTCTGAATAAAGCATTTCCCACATTCTGAACATGAATATGGCTTCTCTCCTGTGTGAATTCTCTGATGTCCAACCAGATATGACTTATATGTAAAACATTTACCACACTCTGAACATGAATATGGCTTCTCTCCTATGTGAATTTTCTTATGTAGATCAAGACTTGTCTTATGGATAAAGCATTTCCCACATTCTGAACATGAATACGGCTTCTCTCCTGTGTGAATTCTTTTATGTCCATCAAGGTGTGATTTCTGGATAAAGCATTTACCACACCCTGAACATGAATATGGCTTCTGTCCTGTGTGAATTCTTTTATGTTGATCAAGTTTTGATTTAGCCTTAAAGCATTTCCCACATTCTGAACATGAATATGGCTTCTCTCCTCTGTGAATTCTTTGATGTTGTACAAGTAATGCTTTCCGGTTAAAGCATTTCCCACATTCTGAACATGAATGCGGCTTCTCTCCTGTAGAACTACTTTTGTTTACAGAAAGCTCTGACTTATATCTGAAATGTTTTTCACGTTCCCCACAATGAAACCTTTTACCCCGTTTCTGCCCAATATTTGGGGTAATAATCTGTGATTGGTCAGGAGAAGATTCCTCATGTTTAGGATGATTATATGAAAGATTTGGACTTGGGGTAATAATCTGTGATTGGTCATTAGAAAGTTCCTCATTCTTGGGGGAATTATTTGATGCACTGTGAAGTTCTGGATGTACATTACAGGTAATTAAGTTTTCTCCTGAAGAGCACTGCATGGTATCTTCATCTTCTTTACAATCTAGAGATAACATGATGTTTCCGTCAGGCTTCTCACATGGATTTTCTGTTAAGATTAATAATAGATTTTATGATTTTTTGGTTAAAACAATTTGATAAATGTATCACATTCCAAAGAGGCCGAATTCACATACAGTTGCAAAAAAAAAAAAAAAGTATGTGAACCCTTTGGAATGATATGGATTTCTGCACAAATTGGTCATAAAATGTGATCTGATCTTCATCTAAGTCACAACAATAGACAATCACAGTCTGCTTAAACTAACACACAAAGAATTAAATGTTACTATGTTTTTATTGAACACACTATGTAAACATTCACAGTGCAGGTGGAAAAAGTATGTGAACCCTTGGATTAAATAACTGGTTGAACCTCCTTTGGCAGCAATAACTTCAAACAAACGTTTCCTGTAGTTGCAGATCAGACGTGCACAACGGTCAGGAGTAATTCTAGACCATTCCTCTTTACAGAACAGTTTCAATTCGGCAATATTCTTGGGATGTCTGGTGTGAATCACTTTCTTGAGGTCATGCCACAGCATCTCAATCGGGTTGAGGTCAGTACTCTGACTGGGCCACTCCAGAAGGCGTATTTTCTTCTGTTTAAGCCATTCTGTTGTTGTTTTACTTCTATGCTTTGGATCTTTGTCCTGTTGCAAAACCCATCTTCTGTTGAGCTTCAGCTGGTGGACAGATGGCCTTAAGTTCCCCTGCAAAATGTCTTGATAAACTTGGGAATTCATTTTTCCTTCTATGATAGCAATCTGTCCAGGCCCTGACGCAGCAAAGCAGCCCCAAACCATGATGCCCCCACCACCATACTTCACAGTTGGGATGAGGTTTTGAAGTTGGTGTGCTGTGCCTATTTTTTTCCCCACATGGTGTTGTGTGTTTCTTCCAAACAACTCAACTTTGGTTTCATCTTTCCACAGAATATTTTGCCAGTACTGCTGTGGAACATCCAGGTGCTCTTGTGCAAACTGTAAACGTGCAGCAATGTTTTTTTTTTGACAGCAGTGGCTTCCTCTGTGGTATCCTTCCATGAAATCCATTCTTGTTTAGTGTTTTACGTATTGTAGAATTGCTAACAGGGATGTTGGCATATGCCAGAGACCTCATTGAGCAGTCTGCGCTGTGCTCTTGCAGTCATCTTTACAGGACGGCAACTCCTAGGGAGAGTAGCAGCAGTGCTGAACTTTCTCCATTTAGAGACAATTTGTCTTACCGTGGACTGATGAATAGCAAGGCTTTTGGAGATACTTTTATAACCCTTTCCAGCTTTATGCAAGTCAACAATTCTTAATCGTAGGTCTTCTGAGAGCTCTTTTGTGCGAGGCATCATTCACATCAGGCAATGCTTCTTGTGAAAAGCAAACCCAGAACTGGTGTTTGTTTTTTTTTTATAGAGCAGGGCAGCTGTAACCAACACCTCCAATCTCATCTCATTGATTGGACTCCAGTTGGCTGACACCTCACTCCAATTAGCTCTTGGAGATGTCATTAGTCTAGGGGTTCACATACTTTTTCCACCTGCACTGTGAATATTTACATGGTGTGTTCAATAAAAACATGGTAAAATGTAATTCTTTGTGTGTTATTAGTTTAAGCAGACTGTGATTGTCTATTGTTGGGACTTAGATGAAGATCAAATCACATTTTATGACCAATTTGTGCAGAAATCCCTATCATTCCAAAGGGTTCACATACTTTTTCTTGCAACTGTATATACAGACATATCCATCTATGTTACGTGCACATGTATCTATGATGCTGTGAGTTGATGTTAGCTGAACCTTTGGTCGTGACACATTTGCATAATACAGATGGATAATATGTCCGTAATAACCTCATGTGAATCTGGCCTTAGGCTGGAGAGACACATACAATATAAAATACATTTTTTTGTGCCAGTCAGAAGTGGATCCATCAGGAATGTGAGGAATACACCTTTTCCTTTCTCTGCTATGTATTTAAGGATGACTCTCGAACGTCTCCTGAGTTTCTGCAGTTTGCATATTGAGGATCTGCTTGTAGATTTAGTCTACATCAATGGAGCGAATTTGCGCAAGGAAATTGTAACAGGAGGAAGGATATCACTTTTTCTTGCTACAGTGTGCGGATAAATCATCTACTAGATGATCGATTCAGCCTGGAGTATGACACAGAAAACATTCTGAAGTCAGGGTGCAAAAAAGCTAATCAGAACATAAGCTAACATGTTTTAGTGACGTCCCAGATTCTGGTCTGCCCTCAGTGACACCCCTCCCCCCCAATCCTGGGACATTAATCCTTTAATGTTCTGGCAATTTTCCATTTTAGTTTTTTACTCCCAGCCTTCCCAAAGCCATAACTTTTTTATTTATCCATTCACATAGCCGTATGCGAGATTTTTTTTGTTGCAGGACAAGTTGTACTTTTTACTGGCACCATTTATGGTTGCATAAAATGTAGTGGGAAAGTGGGGAAAAAGTTCCAAATGGGGTGGAATTATAAAAAAAATAATTCCGCCAAAGTTTTAAGGCTTTTGTTTTTACAGCATTTCCTATGAGGTAAAACTGACCTGTCACTTCGATTATGATATCAAATGTGTATAGTTTTAATACTGGGGGGGGGGAATGAAACATTTTGGGAAAAAAACTTTTTTTTTTGAATCAGCATATGCTTAGCCTTGGGATAAAAGAACTGGGCACTCTCAGGATATAGAGATCATACAGATATTTATTATGTATAAGGCAATAAGAAAGGACAATAAAAAGAGAGAATATGGCCCTCCTATTGTACAAAACAGCACTTCCTCGCTATAACTAGCACTATGAATCTAGATAAGTACTAAGAGCTAGTATATCATATTCCTAAAATAAAACGGCAATAAAAATGGTACAATCGATCACTAAATCACAAATAACGCTGAATGTTCACTGGGAAAACTCCAAATGTCACTGTTGGGAGTTATTCCCAAACTCACTGATAAAATTCTGAAGCTACAAAGTAACAATTATTAAAGGCACCGTGGCGTGATAGTCCCACAACAAACAGGTATAACAGCGTCCCGCTCTAGATTCCACCAGTAGCGTCCCACTGGGCGAATAACATTCAAGTCTTGTTAAATCTCCTGCCAGCAAATATTCGATGAAAAAGATAGTCTTACCAGAAAAAAAATTTCCTCACCACTTCGCTGCACACCGTCGCTCTGCTGGGTCACGTTGTATAAATTACATCCAGACTTTTTTGAGTGGTCAGGTTGTTGAAATCCCACGTAGGTAAAAGTTTGGCATGTGCAGCCTGGTCTCTGCTGTAGGCCGTCACAAATTTCTTATACTTTAACCTTATCGTGGTGTTGAGCGGTGTGGTACGTAGTTCCGGCACTATCTGTTGGTCCTCACTCTTTCAAAGTTCGGGGTCCTGTTAGAGCTAGACGCGTTTCGGGGCTTAAGGTTGCCCCTTCCTCAGTAGCTACCAGTCCCCCTAAAAATGCTTCCTTTTATAGTCCTAGACTACTTCCTCAAAACCCGTCTTGGATCCTGACCGGAATCGGGACCCACAGTTTACTGGAGCTAATATTCGCTCCTAGAACACCTGGACAACATCACAAAGTCATGGACTTTCATTCTAGATTGTATTACTTTTCTTGGCTTCTCACAATTGACACTGTTACAGACGACCATGACGTATCACAGACTTATTTCCTGAAGCTTATAGATCAAGTGTTTTATGTGCTATCATGGATTCATCGTGTTGATTATTTGTCCTAATTACTAATATATGGGACCACTCTAGATAATATTATCTTTATAGAATTGTTTCTCTATCACAGAATTCCAGCTATTGTAACTTTTTCCATCAATCTATTCATCAAAATATTGTGCTTATCAGGGATATTATTGTGTTGATGTCTGATCATCCACTTTATTTCATTAATGTAATGTGTTTTCGTTGGCAAAGGGTATTCATATGACATCTGAAATGTTCAAAGTTGTAATATTATGAACTAGCCACCCTGTTGCCTCTGGAGCAAGGGGGAGGGAAGAGGCTCATGACTGTTTGCAGATAAATGTCACAAGGGACAGTGGGATTTGGTAAATCAGCTATTAGATAATCCAGATCATGTGCTCTTTGTGGATGGATCGAGGTATGGCCAGGATGGCAGGTACTACACAGGTTGGGCAGTGGTGATTAAATATGACACTAAAAAGCAGAGTCCTTACCACCACACATCTGCCCAAGAAGCAGAGCTAAGGGCTCTGGAGATGGCTTGCAGATATGCAGATGGAAAAGCAGCCAATATTTATGCCGATTCCAGGTACAGCCCATGACTATGGGCCCATTTGGAAAGCCAGAGACTTCCTGACCGCTTCAGTTAAACCCATCAAAATGGGGAAGCAGTGAGGTCTCTTATAGAAGCCCTCATGTCGCCAACTTGAGTGGCGGTGATAAAAACAAAGGTTACTCTAAAACAGACTCAGAGGAGGCAAAGGGAAAAGCCAAGGCAGATCAGGCGGCAAAAATGGCTGCCTAATTGCCTAGGCAGACCCCTGCCTTAAGTGGCCACAGCTGAGGTCCCTGAAATAACTCCTCCTATCTCGCTGGAAGTTCTTAAGACCTTACAGAACTAGGTGGGGAAGGAGGAAGGACCAGTGGATGTAAAAAGGGGGAACTGCAAATGAGGAAGGCCTAATACAGTTCCAAGGGAAACTCTGCCTTCCCAGGTCCCTCTAATCTACGATTGCACAGGCAACCAATGGGGTTACGCACCAGTCAGAAGCTGCTGTGTGTGATTTAGTACATAGCGCATGGTACGCCCCAGGGTTTAGCACTGTAGCAGTCAGATATACCAAGGATGTATGATTTTTGCACAGAACAATGTGAGACAAGGTGGTTAAGGTATCTGTTTCAACACTTGCAGACTACCCTCAACTACCCAAGGTGGGCATGTATGAGTATGTATTGTGTGTGATGACTTGTTTTCAGGATGGCCAGAAGCATACCCGGTAGCTAAGACCACAGCAAAGAAGATTATGGCTGAAGTTGTATGCAGGAATGGGGTACCTGAGACCATTGAAAGTGACACAGGTGTTCACTTCACAGGTGAAGTGATGCAGAGGATAATGAAGGTTTTAGGTATAGAACAGGCCTTACCTGCTTCGTACCATCCACAAAGCAGCGGTAGAGAAAAATAATAATAATAAAAAGGAACTGAACGGGACACTAAAGGTAAAGATTAAAAAAGCCATGGCAGAGACTGGTAAGCCATGAACAGAGTGCCTGCTGGTAGCTGTCTTTTCAGTAAGGTATATCCCTAACCGTGAGACAGGCCTTAGTCCCTATGTGGGTCAGGCCCTAGGACAGGATTGTATTTCCCACAGTGGCTCCAGATACAACATGGTTGTCTGACAGATTATGTGATCAGTTTGCACAAGCATTTGACTAAAATACATTTTCGAGTTTTTGCTTCACTTCCAGATGTTGATAAAGCACCAGGAACCTACCCACTTGTTTCTGGAGATTGGGTGGTGGTAAAAAGACACGTTACAAAAGTCCTGTCCTCAAATCCTGGCTTGATGGTCCATTCCAAGTGTTGTTGACCGCAAGCACATCAGTGAGGCTTGAAGGAAAGCCTAATTAGAGTCATTTCAAGAAAGTATTGAGTCGGGAGATTTGAAAGGATGTTTCTTGTTCCCCCTTGTGTGACTGCTGATCCTGACTAAAAGAATATGGATTCTTATTGAGGTAGTAGAAATAGGTTTCTGGGCTCGGAAAGAGGTGTGCAAAAGGAAGAACAAAGTTGTTACAGTCCGATACTTCTAGCCCAGTGACCCATTAATAGTATAGCCCAAAGACTCCTAGTATTGATAGTTCTTATGTTCACACTAATCAATGACCAGGTCATGAATGCCCTAAAAGGATTTACTTCCTATTCCTGAATTTTATCTTTAATTCTGCTATTTGCGTTAATTGTTTGATGTGTATCCCCTGCATTAGAAGGTTTTTGTTCAAAGTCGTAGCTGAGGCTACCACGGAGATGCTCATGGGAGACCTCCGTGAGGATGGGAGACAAAGTCCACTTAGCTCTGTTGGTCCCCCTTCCTGCATACAATGCCACCTGGAGATCATCGACTATAGGGACTGACATCTGACTTTCCCATGCTAAGTCCAGTGTCATGGGAGGCTATACACTAGGCTAGGTTGTCATGGAAGCTGGCGAAGAGGATTCGAAGCATGGGGACAGATGTGCTAGGCTTTTGTTAGGGAAAGAATGAGGTCCAAGGGGGGACTGATAGAGATGTGGACTACATTCTTTGAATTCAGCTAAGAAAGCTCCCAGATACTTTAGCTCTCAGACAACACCTTATCTTCTCCAGAGCCCAAAGGTTCCATCCTACCGAAGAGAACGCGCCTCCTTGCTGCGTCATATATGCTTTTCTGTTGTTAGTACAGACTCCATTACAAGATGGCCACTATAGCTAGATATTTACATACCAGAGTTAGTAAAACAATACACACTGTGCAGATGCCAAGTTCTATCTCTTTTCTTATTTTCATATTTCAGCCAATGTAACAATGCCACATGCCTCAGGGGGGCGCCTCTCTGATGTCTATATAAACTGCTGTACTTCCTGTAATAAACAAGAATTTGCTTTGACCCCAGTGTGTGTGTCATAGTTATTTTCTTCCGTGCACGTAAAACCCTTGGGTTACTATTAATTTGGAGCAGTAGAGCAAACGTAATCAGCCCCGATTGAGGGCATCTTTAACACTTTGTGAGCCTTACATAAAAGAAATCACCCCAAAATGACCCCATTTTAGAAACTACACCCTTAAAGGGATTCAAAACTGATTTTTAAAACTTTGTTAACCCTTTAGGTGTTTCACAAGAATTAATGAAAAATGGAGATGAAATTTCAGAATTTCCCTTTTTTGGCATATTTTCCATTTTAATCAATTTTTTGCAGTAACAAAGCAAGGGTTAACAGCCAAACAAAACTCATTATTTATTGCCCTGATTCTGTAGTTTACAGAAACACCCCATATGTGGTTGTAAACTGTTGTACGGGCACACGGCAGGGCGCAGAAGGAAAGGAACGCCATATGGATTTTGGAAAGCAGATTTCACTGGGATCATTTTAAGTTGCCATGTCACATTTGAAGCCCCCCTGATGCACCCCTAGAGCAGAAAAAGTGACCCCATTTTGGAAAATAAGGTGGCAGTTTTTTTTTTTAAACCACAGATTTTTTTTTTTGTCATTTCTATGTCAGAAACAATAAGAAAAATAAACATGTTACACAAGAAATGTATAACAACATTTTCCAAATAACCAAGCAATATGATCATTGTATTGGTTTTGCATATTGTTTCAACTTTCCCTCCCCCATCCCAAAACTTCATCTCAGAAATAACATTTCTTGATTTTGTTAAACTATACAGTTGAAATAAAACAACTTTATCATTAAGCTTGTATCTATTGTTTTGCTTGCATTCTTATTACGTGTTAATATTTTGTATGTATTTTATACCATGGGTCTGATATATCTAGTTTATTGTACCATTTAGTATATATGAAGGGTCTAATGGTTTCCGATATTTCCACCTCATTAAAAAAGGCCAACATATATGTTTTCCATTTCCCCAAAAACATTGCTGTTAATTTAGAACGGTGTTTTTTCTGCTTCAAGACGATCCATTTTCATACATTTGGATGTTTGCTGTATAACATTCATGATCGTAGGCAGATCCGTCTGAAGCCAAAAGGTTAGGAGGCATCTTTTTGCTGCCAAGATCATGACATGAAATGCTTCCGGGATCTTCCCTGTATCAGTGGATCTATTCATATGAAAGAGTAAGATCTCCGGATCCATTGGAATTTTGAATTTGCTGCATTTATCTATCTCGGTTATGAGAGATTGCCAGAAAGTTTTTACCCTCTGACAAGACCAAAGGCCGTGGGTGATATCGGTGTTTGGCGTTTTGCATTTGGGACACTGTGTGATTCTATCTCCCTTAATGTCTGCCTGTTTTGGGGGAAGTCGGAAACCATATATGGCCCTATGGATTATCTTAAATTGTGACTCTCTCCATATTTTACTTCTCACACTTTTCCGCAGTACATTCCAGCCCTTTAATAGTTGTTCTGGAAGATCTAAATCAGGGAAATCCCTAAGCCATGTTTTGAATAGAGATCCATCTCCTTTTCTGGTATCTATATCCCTCATGTCCATATATATAGACACTAAGTTGTGTTTAACACTTGTAGGTTTTACATAATTGTCAAAAGGGCCCTTTGAGAATTCCCTGGATAGATCTAGTACTCTGTTGCTAAGAAAAGCCCTAGTCTGGTGATAGGCCAGAAAATGTTCTGTCGGAATCTGATATACTTGTTGTAGTTCCTGAAATGTATACTATCTTTTTTCTATTGAGTTCCACATATGGCTAACCTCCGTTATACCTCTCTCTGGCCAGTGGAGAAATTGTTTGTGTAGTAAAGACGCCTGGAATTCTGGGTGATTCCATAATGTCATTTTTTTGGAATATCATGAAAGGAAGATCGAACTTCTTCCTAAATACCTTCCACGTAGCTATCATATCTCAAAGTAGTACACTGTGTTTAATTGTATGAGGTAGGTGCGAGTACTTAGTGTGCAGAACAGCATTTAAGCTTCAATTGGTGTCACTGAAAAGTATGAAGACCTATTTATCCAGTCTAGGCAATGTCTTACCAGACTTGCCACATTATATTGTCTGATATCTGGGAACCCGACACCACCTTCATTTTTATGTCTGGTTAATGTATGTAGAGCAATTCTGCTTCTCTTGGATCTCCATATAAAAGAGCGGAATGCCCCTGTAAGTGTTTTTACATCTTTATGCTTCAGTAATATAGGGAGGGTTTGCATGGGATATAGTATGTTGCCAAAGCTCATCATTTTCACTAGGTGACATCTACCCATGAATGAGACAGGTAAGTTTGACCAAGAATTGAGTTCAGCTATAATTTTCGCAAATAATGGGGGATAATTTAAGGTATATAGTGATCCTGGTGTTTTCCCTATTTTTATCCCTAAGTATTTGATATACTTTGGAGCTATGGTGACTTGCGTGTCTTGAAGCTGGCGTTTGTGTAAGGAATGTAGAGGTGACAAATCTAATATTTCACATTCTGTCGTGTTGACTTTAAAACCGGACATTTCCCCAAACTGAGAAAGAAAATCAAAAACCGCCTGTAAATCATCCTGTGGTTTTGCTAGAAAAAGTAGTAAATCATCTGCAAAAAAGGCCTGTTTGAGGGAGAGTTTTCCTATCTGGATACCTGTAATCTTGTTTGACAGGTTAATTGCCCTTGAAAGAGGTTCTAGCGCTATGTTAAATAATAAAGGTCAGAGGGGGCAGCCCTGTCTGGTACCCTTTTGTAGACTGAAAGGACGGGAAATGAAACCAGGGATGGAAATTCTTGCCATTGGGGAGCTGTAAAGGGAGTTGATATATTTTCTAAATTGGCCCTGAAATCCCATGACATCTAGTACTTCATTGATCCATAACCAGTTTACGTTATCGAATGCTTTTTCAGCATCAGGGAGTGCAGGACTAGGGCGCAGACGTGGGTTTATGATTATCTCATCTAGTATTGTCAAAACCTTGCGAATATTATAAACAGCTGATCTACCTTGTATGAATCCCGTTTGATGACTTGATATCAATTTGGGTAAAAAGATAGATAATCTGCCATTATCTTTGAGAGATATTTCATGTCGTTATCTATCAAAGAGATCGGGCGATAGGAGGATGCCAGGGTATTATCTCTACCTGCTTTAGGGAGGACTTTAATGTATGCTGTGTTCATGTCCGGTGGTATGGGTTGACCCTTCAATATCATATTGTACACCTCTGTGAGTGATTTCGTAATCTTAGGTCCAAGTACCTTATAGAATTCGTTAGTATATCCATCTGGACCTGGGGCTTTCCTATTTTTTGATTGACTTATTGTTTTCTGAATTTCTCCAAGAGTAATAGGTTAGCTTAGTAATTCTAAGTCTTCAGGTGTTATTTTTGATAAGGGGATGTTTTTCAGCCAGGTTTTCCCTGGGGTAAAGCCTCCTGGAGGTGATTTGTATACGTTTTTATAAAAGTCTCTCAAAATCTGCATTATTTCTACTGGTTGATGGCATGTAATTCCCTGTGTGTTTTTGAGTGATGATATCAGCGAAGGTGGTTTGGACCCTTTTGCTAGAAGTCTGCCTGACTTATTTCCAAATTTGAATAATTGAGCTTCCCTTTTTCTTTCATCTATCTCCTCTTTCCGTCTGATCCATTCATCATATTCTGTTTTTGAATCTATCCATTTTTGTTTAGTATGTGGTGAGGGATGAAGTGTAAAGTATGTATAGGCGTCTCTGAGAGTATTAGTTAAAGCTGTTAGTTTCGTGAGAGTCTTTTTTCTTAGGTTTCTTGTGTATGCTAGTATTTTCCCTCTCAACACAGCCTTCCCTGCTCTCCAAAAAAACTGAGGGTCATTACTCTGGTCATTTGTCTCCCCATATTCCAACCACCAATGGTTTAACATTTCTGCAAAGTTTTCATTCATAGCTAGATCTGATCGAAATCTCCACAGGAAATCTGACCCTTTCGGAATACTATCAGCGATTTCCAGGATCACTGGAGCATGGTCAGATATGACCAAGTCCCCTATGTTTATACCTATAGTTCTCTGAAGAACTTTCTCATTTACTAAAAAGTAATCAAGTCATGACCATGAATTGTGTGCTACCGAGAAATGAATGAATTCTCGACCTTCCAGGTGAAACCGTAAATAATAAATCAAGGCAACTGGACTTACTGTAGATTTCTTGAAAACGTTTCACTCGTTCTTCTAACGAGCTTTCTCAATTCTGAGTGACTGTACAATAATTCTCTGGGATTAAATATGTAACTGAATCAACATCTGGTAATTATACCCAGTATGGGGTCAAAGGTGTTGATTCCATTATCCTAATTGGAGTCAGTAGGTGATAATGACCTCCCAGAAAAAGGTGTCAAGACAGCAAGACAGCATTGTATGTGGCAGACAATAGATGTCTAACCCCCCCGCCTCTATTCAAGCTTGGCTTCTCCATTTTTACGTAGATGGCCTCCTTCACACCTTGTTTGTACCAATCGGTCTCCTTATCCAAAACACGTACTTGACTGTCTTCAAAGGTGTGACCTGTTTTTAGATATAAGTACACGGCTGAATCTTGACCAGAGGTTTTGGCTCTTCTATGCTGAGCCATACGCTGATGTAGTTGTTGTTTTGTTTCGCCGATATACAGTTCTGAGCATTCCTCATTGCACTGGACTGCGTACACAATGTTGTCCATCTTGTGTTTAGGCGTTGGGTCTTTTGGGTGAACCAGTTGTTGCCTCAGTGTGTTGCTGGGTTTAAAGCAGACAGGGGTGTGATGTTTATTAAATATCCTTTTGAGTTTCTCAGACACCCCAGCTACATATGGGATAACCATATACTTGCGTCTGTCATGCTTCTCACCCTCACTGGTAGTCTTGGTGCTCTTTCTTCTCCTTCCTTCTGTTTTGACAAAGGCCCAATCTGGATACCCACAAGTTTTAAGTGCCCCTCTGAGGTGTTTGAATTCCTTCGCCTTGGCCTCTGTGCTGGTGGGGATTTTCTCTGCCCGGTGATGTAGAGTCTGGATGACTCTCAGTTTGTGGTCTAGAGGATGGTGGGAATCAAATAGCAGGTACTGGTCTGTGTGTGTTGGTTTTCGATAGACCTCTATTCCCAGCTTCCTTCCCTCTTCCACTGTTATAAGACAGTCCAGAAATGCCAGTTTGTTGTTCTGCATATCTTCCCGCGTGAAATTGATGTTATGATCCACTGAGTTGATGTGGTCGGTGAAAGCCTGTAACTCTTGTTTATGAATTTTAACCCAAGTGTTATCCACATATCTGAACCAATGACTCGGTGTAATTCCCATGAAAGTGGTCAGGGCTTTCCTTTCTACTTCCTCCATATACAGGTTCGCTACAATAGGTGAGACTGGCGATCCCATAGCAAAGCCATGTTGTTGCTTGTAGAACTTGTCCTTATACTTGAAGTAGGTGGTACTCAGACAAAGGTCCAGTAAGGTGCACTCTTGGTCTGGGCTAAGTTCTGTTCTGCAGCCTAAGGTGTTGTCTAGTAGCAACTGTTTCCTGACTGTTTCAATTGCCTATGTAGTGGGTATGCAGGTGAAGAGGGATGTAACATCATAGGAGACCATTGTTTCTTCTGTGCCCAATACCAAGTTCTGGATTTTGGTGGTGAAATCCTGAGAGTTCTGTATGTGATGTTGTGTGTTTCCAACCAAGGGTGCTAGTATTCTGGCTAAGGATGAAGCTACGCCATACATCTCGTAAACCTGTTTCTACCGACAGTTTCATCAATACTTTATCTCTGGATCTAGGTAATATTTGTCTGCTTGTGTTGCTACGCCTATCTTCTTCATGGGACATCACTGCATTCATATCTCCCGCTATTATTTGTAATGAAACTGAGTCTGTGTGTATCCTGTCTCTCAGGTCTCCAAAGAAGCCAGTGTTAGTGTAGTTTGGCCCATATACATTATAAATGCTCAGAGTCTCTGATGGAGATTCGAGGATCAAATGTATCAGCCTCCCCTGCTGGCCCTGTGTGATTGATTTCACCTTGTGTATTAATTTCTTATGTAATAGTATCAACACCCCTCCTTTGGAACCCACAGAAGATGAGCCCTGAATTTCACCCACCCACAATTTCTGCATTCGAAAAAAATCAGACTCAGGTAGGTGTGTTTCTTGGGGCAAGGCTATGTCTGCTTTCAGGCGTTTGAGGTGTTTCAGCACCATTAATCTCTTATGTGGGGACTTTAGTCCCTTGACATTCCATGAAATGATCCTTGTCACGGTACCATGTTGTGATGCATAGTAGCTGACCTACAAGCTTTTCTACCGATTTTAAGCATATGTTTAAACCGAGATGTATATAACTCCCCCTTATAACATTTGAACAAAATACATTGAACTAAAAATTTGATTAACATCCTAAACATTTGTAAAAGATATATGATTCGGACATCACTTTTTTTTCCGACATGAGTTCCTATCCTTTCCCAAGAACACACATATCTACAGTGCTCCTGACTAACCCGCTCTCTTTTGTACTTGGCAAAAAGGCATTTCAAAAGTTATACTTTTGAGCTTATTGTTATTCAGACTTCTCCCCCCCCCCCTTTTTTTATTTTATCTTTTCCCCCATTTTGCTGTTTTCTTCCTATAATCCCCCCAATTTTTTTCTCTTTGACCTCCCTTTCAGTACCTATCCCACCAGGCAATATTCTGTACCCCCTTATACTACACCAGGTTTAGCGCGATGAAAGTTTAAGTATTTGCTTGAGGTGCAGATTTTTTCTGTTCTATCTGATCCTGTCGTTCTCCATCACCAGACGATTCGGTCTGTTGTTCCCCCTTCCTTGTTGGAGTCTACGTCTCTTATGATCTGTATCCGTAAGGCTTGAGCAGCAGATTACGCCATCTTGTAGAGCTTGCTTTGCCTTTTGCAGATCATGGAATAGAGTAGATGAGCCGGCATCGTCAAAAACTTTCAGGGTTGCAGGATATAGCAATGTGAATTTGGTTTGTGAGCGATATAGCTCTGAGCAGATAGAGGAAAATTATCTTCTTCTTCTGGTCACCTCTGCAGAGAAATCCTCAAATAACAGCATCCGATACCCTCTTATCTCCAGAGGGGACTTGCGCCGTTTGTAGGCTCTAAGAATGGAAGTTTTGCATAATGACTTGCCTTGGTCTCTGATGCAGTGCAGGATGAAGTGCAGATGCCTTTACATCTTGTTGTGGGGTCATTTGTGGCGGGCCTATTCTGTGGGCTCTTTCCACTTTGCAAACTGTGGGTATATTGAGATGCCGCTGGTAGCTCTTTTTCACATATGGTCAGGAGATCTTGCATGGGTATGAATTCAGGGACTCCGACCAGGCGCAGGTGCAACAACCTGCGCCTGGATGCCTGGAACGATTCTCCAAGTCATCGATTTTTTTCCCCCCAGTCTCTTGTTATAATAGCTTTGCATGTGTAGTCTGGAGCTGTAGATAGCTATCTTCTAGGGAACTTATCCTACCTTCTGATGTGGTTATTCTTCGGCCATGTTCTGTAAGCTCCCGTTGAAGCTGCGACAGCGATTCAGATACTGTGGATGACAGTGACTCTTGTAGATCTGGTAATATTCTGGCTGCCACTTCCAGTGGCAACCTTTTGTAGTCTACTGTGGTCTCTGAATTCATATCCTCACCATTCATCGATCCATCCTCTGGTGGTGAATGAGGAGACTTGACTGGTGCGAACAGGGGAGCGGGATCCGCCATGCTGCGTGTCTCAGCGGTAGCCTTTGTTGTCTTTTGCTGCCCCTTCTGCTTCGTTTTGCTGCCCATACTGACCAGAAACCGGTCCATAAAGTACGGGGTTGGAAGTGATCGTCGGTGTGCCCAGACCCTGCACTGTTACAAGGCTGGTATGTCGGGGAGCAATTGGTAATTAGAGCTAGGAATCGCGGAGCTCTACACCGTGTGTAGTTTTGATGGTACTATTTTAGAGTACTTATGATTTTTGGTTGCTCTATATTACACTTTTTGTGAGGCAAGGTAACAAAAAATAACTGTTTTGGCACCGTTTTTATTTTTTGTTATTTACAATGTTCATCTGACAGGTTAGATCATGTGCTATTTTTATAGGGCAGGTTGTTACGGATGCGACAATACCAAATATGACTTTTTTGGTTGTTTGTTTCAGTTTTACATAATAAAGCATTAAAAAAAAATTTATATGACTTTATGATCGCTTGGTATTACACTTTTTGTGATTTAAGGTGACAAAAAATGGCTTTTTTGCCACAGTTTTATTGATTTTTTTTATGGTGTTCACCTGAGGGGTTAGGTCATGTGATATTTTTATAAAGCAGGTTCTATAAAACCGTGGCAATACCTAATATGTATACTATTTGTTTATTTGTTTCATTTTAGCACAATAGCAGTGGGGTCCTAAGGATGTCTTTCTGGCAGGTCACAGCTCTGCATGCAGCCAGTAGCATTTTAAATGTGAAGTGGGGGGAAGGAAATGTGCTAAACACCGATCTTGACAGCCCCCCTCCTAATAAAGTGACCTCACTCCTAATAATGTGACCCCACTCATAATAAAGTGACCCCCTTATTAAGGCGTTATGCAGACAGGAGCACTGTCCCTGATATCCCAGCCTCAAGTCCTGAGTGCACGATGCGCATGGCGTCATTGGTTGCTATGACGCCGTGCCCTTCGTGCACTAAGCAGGACAGGATTTCACGGACCATGTTCCATGGATGTCTGCATGATGCCTTAAAGTGTTGCTGGATTCCCCCCTTTCCCAATAAGTACCGTATGTTAGCAGCATATCCCCCCACATAAACTTGTGTCAGCAGCAGATCCCCCCATAACATTGTCATCCACTGATGTTCTTAGCTACAGTACCCCCATAATTGTAGTGCTAACAGTTCTTCCATTACTGTATTCTATTGCAGAAAATTACCGTAGTCTCCTGCTGCATACTGTACATTTCTGAACGATGTCAAAGCAGAAAAGGCTTTCGTATAAAATTCCTTTTAAACTAGAGGTGATAAAATACGGCAAAGAGCATGGAAACAGGGCAGCGGAGAGACATTTTGGGCCGCCTCCAACTGAAAAGATGATAAGTGCATGGAGGAAACAAGAGGATCGGTTGGAGAAAGTGGAGAAAAGTAAACACACTCTTCGTGGGTGTGCTGCAAAGTGGCCACAGCTAGACGTGGACATGAAAGAGTGGATCACATGTCACAGGAACGTCTTGCTGCAGAGAAAGGCATTGACGACTTCACTGGATCGGCATCATGGTGCTACAGATTCATGAGAAGATGTGACCTTGCTATGCGCACCAAAACAAGAATTGCACAAAAAATGCCCAAAGAATATGAGTCCAAGATTCTTTCTTTTCATAAATTTGTGCTGGATTCAAGAAAGAAACATGGCTATGAAATAGGCCAGATTGGGAACATGGATGAAGTCCCGTTAACCTTCAATGTTCCATCGAATAGGACCGTCGATGTGAAAGGCGCAAAAACCGCAACTGTGAAGACCTCAGGACACGAGAAAACGCATTACACGGTTGTCTTGTCCTGCTGTGCAGATGGCACCAAGCTGCCACCAATGCTGATTTTTAAAAGGAAGACCATGCCAAAAGAGGTGATCCCACGAGGAGTGATTGTCCATGTTCACAACAAAGGGTGGATAGACGAAAATGGCATGAAAGTATGGATCGTAAAGGTGTGGTCCAAAGGCACTGGAGGACTTCTGAAGAAACCTGCCCTACTAGTGCTTGACCAGTTTAGGGCACATATCAGCGAAACCACAAAAAACAAGATTTAAGGAAGTGAACACCCATCTAGCTGTAATTCCTGGGGGGATTACCAGCCAGCTACAACCTCTAGATGTTTCCATTAATAAGCTATTTAAAGTGTTCATGAGGGAGGAATGGAACAAGTGGATGGCAGCTGGGAACCATGACCTGACTCCCACTGGACGGATGAAGAGGCCCACCATCACCCAAGTCTGTGAGTGGGTGAAAACATCATGGCAGGCAGTCAACGATGAAATCGTCGTCAGAGCCTTCAAAAAGTGTGGCATTAGCAATGCCTTGGATGGCACTGAAGACAATATGCTGTACGACGAATCTAAAGGCAGCAATACTAGTGATACTGAGCCACAGAGTGTAATTAACCTGGACAGTAGTAATAAGGAGTTTTTGGGGTTCCCTGATGAATAGAGGAGTACTGTACCTGGACATTTAGGTTAATAATGATGGTTATTAATGCTGCTGGTTACTACTGTTAATGTTTACAGTGTAAAAATATTGGTCTGTTATTTTATTAAAAGTTTTGACACACCTTTTGTCAAAAATATTTTTTTCCTATTTTCACCCTCTAAAACCTAGGTGCGTTTTATGGGCCGGTGCTTCTTATAGGGCGAAAATTTCAAAAGTTGGTGATAACCCATAAGAGTCAAAGAATATAGAGTCCTTATCATACAGTATAATTAACACCCAATGACTGCCCTGTTTATGGGAATCATCTGTGATCACGATGTATGCAGCAGGCCTCTGTAGTACTGGCTCGTCTGGAAGAAAGTCGCTCGGAAATACTCCTGCGAATAGGAACCTCATATACGGATCAGATTTAGCCAGAATCGTAAGTTGTAGATTCATTTCTCAAGCTCGCAGGGCGGTGATTATTCATTTCTCAAACTTGCAAGGCGGCTTAGTTAAAAGTCGCAAACTATCTCCCTTCTATTATTAATTTCCACTATATTTGTATTTATAGAGTAAACTATCATAATTACTGTGCAAAGCGCACTTCCGCTCTAGGATTCCCAGGTTTAATGAGCGAGAAATGTCCGCCTGGTTCTTTATCTGGTGACAAATCAAATGCAAAAAATGTGTATCCGTTCATAAATTCATCTCTGTCTATGGCTAATCCACTATCACTTGTCTGTTTTCCCGATATATGGAGAAGCGACGCGTTCTCCCTGACAGCCGAGTCAGTCTCAAAATTCGGTTGAAATGGCCTTGCGGAGATCTGTTGGCTGTCCAGGTGCAGTGATGTCTGATTCACATCATAGTGGTGGAAGCATAGCGGATTACGATTGTATGATCCGCTAAAGGCTTCATTTTCCCCAAAACCTATTATTACTGTGTTAGGAAGCTGCCCCAGAAACAGATTCTCCCGATTCTTAATTCTCGTACCAGCCGGTATGCTGTACACCTTGAGACAGGCTCTATCAATGGAGTATTTTGCGGTAGCTGATAGAAGGGCCTGACTGTGGCCTATTCTGACTGCTGAGGATACCTGTACTCTCTTTACATACAGAGCTGCTTGTAAGATTTGTACTTTAAACTGCTCTGCATCTGCAGACATCAGGCAGAAAGCATCTTTATTTCTGGTCAGTTTAATTTTCAGGTCCAGTTCGTTCAGTATGAGTTTAGGTTGATTAAATATATCATATTCGGTCATAGCGACAGCATAAGGATCTGACAAATGAATGGCTTTTGCGAGTTTTGTTGTATAAACAGATATTGAATTTTCAGGCTAAATTTTGGAAGATGCGTTACAAGGCTGCGTTATATAAAAGGACCCAGATTCCATGGCTTATAGAGAAGTCAGTTGCTTTTCACCGATCCGGCTATTGAATTTTGCAGGGTTAAGTACGTCACTTTACGAAAAAATTAGTTTTACCCCTCACACGTATTTTTCTCAGTATCTTTTCTATTCCGTACACACATTCAGCAACTGCTGGGACTTTCTGTAACTCTTCTTTGTAAAACTAACCTGCTATTAGATCATTACCCAAATCAACGAGTTCATACATAGGTTTTTGAAATCTCGTGTTAACGCCCGAGACGATGAAAATTTCCTCCGTGTAAGACTGTTCATACCCTTTTAGCGAAAGTCCATTTATACTGAGTAATTCTGACATGGTCACCAATTTTTTAAGTAGGTCTTGCTGGTTTAAGACTCATGCATTTGCCATAAACGATCCTAAATATTCTTAAAGAATTGTTATTTGTTACGTCAACAGGTCTGCACAGGATTGTATTGTGGCATATATGATTATAGCTGTATAAAAAATTATTTAGAACATCTATATATCAAATTGTATTGCATCTATTTAAAAATTTCCACATTTGTTTTTAACGTTCTGTTAAATCGTAACAAAAGCGTCTTTCACTGTGTTTGTAGTAAAGAAATGGTGGATATTGCGCTCTTTACAAAGACGCTTCATAGCACTGTTCATAAATTCCCGACCCCGATCCGTCTGTAGCTTTTTAGGTACACGGTGATCATTCTTGAAAATCAATTCAAAGGCTTTCGCTACAGAGGAGCCTGTCTTATCTTTCAGGGGAACACACCACGCATATTTTGATAATACGTCAATCACGGTTAAAATATATTTTATGCTGTCATTTCCTTTGGCGTAGCTTGACATATCACACAGGTCGCTTTGCCATTGCAAGGCGATGGACGACACTATGACCTTATTTCTCACAACATTTTTTCTTACGGGTTTATGCGGTGTGTACGCTCTTGGTTGTTTAACCACGCAGTGTTTTTTAACAGATCTGTATAAACTCTCCAAGCCACCAAAAGATCCGGGTGCTTTAGGATTAAAATAGGTCTTTTGTGGGGCGTGGCTTTGGCATGGCGGCGTGAAGACGCATGTTGGGAGAGCTCCGTGACCTGCTTCAGGAAAACTAGCAGAGACCACCTTCCTACTTATTTCTTTCTGGCCATGACTAAAGGGAGGCGATCGAGAAGCCAATCCGCGGTCCCTCCTGAACATTCCATCGGCCGTTTTCTCCGCTCCAACCAGCAAGGAGGCTCAGAGTCGCCTACAATGGCCGCCACTTCCTCCTCACTGCGGCCCGCGGCGCAGCCGTTCTCACCAGCGCCAGCCTCGGGGATCCCTCTTTTACAAGAGCAGCACCTGGGTGAGCTTCATCCACACCACTCAGTCCCGGCCTCCTTAAGTGAGATGGACACCCGACCGGATCCCTCACTACGCCCCACAGCTCCATACCATCTCTCAGGTACCGCCACTCAGGCGAGATCGGGGCCTACTAAGTGTGACGGCCAACACGCCCGCGCCTCCTCGCCTCGCCCGGCAGGTCGCCATGCAAATGGGACTCAGCAAGCTCTCGAGAGGGATAACGCTCATAGCCACACTTTTACTGCTAGCCCCTCAAGGGGTGCCATTGGGGGGACGCCTCAGGCCCTGTTGAACCCTGCTCCTACTCAGGGCCACTTATTGTCCACCCCTGACGCTCAGTCTCCCAGTCAAGGCATGCCTGCCATCTTCTCCTCGCTGACACAGCAACCTGAGTCTCAGGGGCTCCCCCCACCCCCATCTACCATCGATCGCACATTGGCAGAACTATGGGAAATGGTGCGGGCACTGCCTACAAGGTCTGATCTAGAGGCACAAGTGGCCCGTATTGAGACCAAACAGGCCCAGGCTCTCCAGGCAGTTCGTGACGATGTTCAACAGCTAGACGACCGTCTATCATCGTTAGAACGCCACTGTGCAGCCACAGCCTCTAACGGTTCGTTCTCACTCCATGTCCCTGTCTGCACATGCCTCTCAATTGCAGGACTTCTCTTTACACCTTGACGACGTGGAAAATAGAGGCCGCCGAAACAACCTTAAACTCCATAACATCCCGGAGTCTGTCCCCAGCGACCAATTACACTCTACCGTGGTCGACATATTCAATTCGGTCCTAGATAATCCACCTCTGACCAAGATCGAGCTAGACAGAGTTCACAGGACCGCCGGGCCCAGAACTCGTGACATGAAAAGGCCACGAGACGTCATCTGCCGGGTCCATTTTTACACAGTGAAAGAGTGTATTTTACGTAAAGCCTGGGAAAAGAAGGAACTTTTCTTTAAGGACACTCCGATTACTATCTTGCCAGATGTGTCCCGCCTAACCCTATCTATGCGGAGAATGGTTAGACCCCTGCTAGAAGCAATTAAAGAAGCAAGAGCGTCTTACCGCTGGGGTCATCCGTTCCACATCATTGTCCGCTACTCCAACGGCCAATCTATGCTAGTCCGCTCTCCTGCCGATCTCCCGGAACTGTTCAAATTCCTTGACATCCATCCATTTGCAGTTCCTGATTGGATATTGCCTCCACTCATGCAAGATTCGCCACAAAGACCGGATTTTTCACGAAGATCAGCATCTCCTTCCTCGAGACGCACATCACCTGGCCGTTCCAGCTCCTTCCGCGGCCGTCCATCCAGGCCCCACTACCAGCCTCCAAGACGACTTCCACCGTCTCCCCGTTGATCCACCATCCTAATCTCCATTGATGGGACCCTCCTCCTGCATTCTTGAAGGGGACTTTGCTGAGATACTTTCCACGTCCCTTCATTCTCCGAGGACACTCATGGTCTTATGGTTCTAACCTTATCTTACTCCCTGTGTTCTCTGTTCCTTACCTGCACTGCCTTCATTCCCTCTGTCTTGTAGGTCTAAACCCCTACACCTGTCCTCTCCTCGCTGTCAATGTTACATTACATTTTGGGAAGGGGTCTCCCTGATGCTAAATTGATCTCCTTCAACTTTAGGTCACTGGGCGTTCTCCCTAAGGTTAGGTTCTACCTTCTTTTCTTGACGCCATCTGTTCTACCTCCCCACTAGGGCACTGTGAGTCCTCTCCTTAGTAACCGTTCCGGACAGACTACTCACAGTTACTTTTAGTTTTGCAGCTTTTTCCTGCTTATAGCTAGAACCCCCCCCCCCCCCCTTTCTCTTCTTCCCGCCTGCTCCTACTCTCGTCCATATCCCCCCTCCCCTATTGTCGGCACACTTCTCTCTCACAAAGGTACTCTCCACGTATCTATTTTTTTTACTCTTACTGTTACATTATGTCTGACGTTTTATTGGTCTCCCTTAATGTACAGGGTCTGAACTCGCCTGAAAAGAGATCCTCCCTCCTGCGTCTCCTCTGGGAAAAACGAGCACAAGTGGCGTTTATCCAAGAAACACACCTCCGCTCCTCTTCCACCCCGAAGCTCTCTGACAAGCGTTTCCTTCATGCCTATCACAGCACTGCTCCTGATACAAAGACGAAAGGAATCTCCATCCTTATCTCCAATGCAATCTCTTGGGACCTGATTGATTTTCGCACTGATGGGGCAGGCAGGTACCTGTTTGTTAAAGGAAAGTTGGCAGGCACTTTAGTTACCTTGGCTTCAGTTTATGCCCCTAACAAGGGACAGGTTGGTTTCCTAACCAAGACCCTTAAGGCCTTGGAGGACTTCACTGAGGGCCTTCTGATTCTTGGAGGTGACTTTAACATTGTCCTAGACCCTCGCTTGGATTCCTCCAAGGGCCAAGTTTCTTTTCCCCTCTCAACCATATCCAAGCTCAAGGAGCTCCTTTTCTCCCAGCAACTTGCAGACACCTGGCGCATCTTGTACCCAACATCCCGAGACTATACATTCTTTTCCCACCCACACAACTCCTATTCCAGGTTAAATTACTTTCTCTTGAATCATGCTAGACTGGACCTCCTTACCAGGGCGGAGATTGACCCCATAGCCTTCTCTGACCATGCCCTAATCTCTATATCTCTCTCTTTCCCGACCCACCAGACCAGGGCCTGGCACTGGCAGTTGAATGATTCGCTCCTACAAGACCTACAGGTCACTTCTGAAGTCCGGAAAGACCTGACTGACTATTTTGAGAATAATGTAACGCCTGAGAGTGATCCCCTTACTATCTGGGAAGCCCATAAATGCTTTATCAGAGGCACCTTTATAAAGTTAGGGTCCCAGTTGAAAAAAGAAAAAGAGCAGCAAAGATAACTGCCCTTTTGTTGCGCATTCACGCTTTAGAACAGCAACACAAACAGACCCTGGACTCGCAGCTGGGAGCAGAACTCACCCAGCTTCAGGATCAGGTTCGTTCACTTTGCCTCTCAAAAGCAAAGGCGACCTTAACCAAATGCCGCAGACACTACTATGAACATGGAAATAAACCAGGCAGAACCCTCGCTTGTGCTTTGCGAAAGACTAGACTATGCTCTTACGTTCCCCACGTGTCAACCCTCTCCGGTTCGAAAACCTCCCTTCCGTGGGAAATAACAGAAGCGTTCAGATCATACTACTATCACACGCTGTATAACATAGAGGACCCTTATCAGTGCGCTGCCCATGAACCTATGCCCTCAATGAGGGCTTATCTCGAATCCGCGGGCCTACCGTCTTTCCCTCCAGAGGCAGTTTCAATATTGGAGATGCCCATATTATTATCTGAGTTACAGGCAGCTATCAAAGACTCCCAAACAGGGAAGACTCCTGGTCCAGATGGACTCACGCTACCCTACTATAAGCAATTCGGGGACATTTTATCTATTCACTTTCTAGCTGCCTTTAACTCATTTGATACGGCCCGTACCCTCCCCAATGATACCCTTAGAGCACACATCACGGTCGTCCCTAAGGAAGGGAAAGACCTTTCGCAATGCCAAAGCTATCGCCCCATCTCACTGATTAACGTGGACTTAAAATTGTTTTCTAAAATACTTGCCACGCGTTTCCTACCACATCTCCAAAAATTAATCCATTTAGACCAAACAGGTTTCTTGCCCCTGAGAGAAGCACGTGATAACACTACGAGAGCAATAAACATGATTTACCAGGCCGTTACTGTCACGAACTATGGATCCGATCGCTCCGGATCCCACAGCTCTGACGTAGTGGTCTGTGACGGAGTCTGCGCACACACAGAGACCTCACGTGACCGGGGTATTACCATTCGGCTAACACCCCCACACTACACTTCGGTAACTGCCACCACGTGGGTTCCCGGTCCACGAGCCGACTATCCGGGTCATTCACTATCACACAGATCAGTGGATGAACCGGATATCACTTACTGACCAACCGCAGTCAATCACCCCCAGCTACAATTCCTAAATGCAATTTAACTAACTACCTGGTAACGTCTCTTCAAAGGCAAGGTACGTTGTTCAGCAGCTTAGAATATGGAAGACTTGGCCACTTAGATTTTATAATCTTTAATAAGAGGTAAAAAGCAGTGCATACAAATCTAATGAAAATGACTATAAATCTACAGAATAATAATAACAATATAAATAATCACGACAGTTCAAATGAAAGGGAAAAAGGTGAAAGAATACTTAGTTTCTCTGGAGGCTTTCAGATGGTCGCTCATATGTCCTTTTTGAATCCTTGCAAACCCAGTTCAGTATGTATCAGGGGAGACCCTCAAAGTTCTTCTGATACAGGGATATGCTGTCAATGTCCAATTAAGTGTCTGGTGATGTTCCATGGGTCTCTCTCCTCTGTCCTTGTGCACAGATTTTTATCAACTCTCCCATGGGCAGGAGACTTACTCCTGTCAGCCAATGGCAGCAGAGTGACTGTGAAGCCTAAGGATTGTTTTATGACCCCATCAAAGTTCAGTTCCTACAATGAGGATTATACTTAAGCCCGTATCTCCCTGATACATCGGCATATTTTTATACAGAATACATATTTGCGATCCTTATTTATTTAAATACAGAATGAGACCACACACGGTAATGCTGGGACCTGTAGTTCTTCTACCACCCATAGGTGAGCTACAGAATCACATCCTCTGGTCATATTTGATACCCAATTAATCACAATACTCTGTAGAGCCTGGATCTGGTGTCAGAAAGGGCATAAGTTGATTCATAACTGAAATATGAAAGTGGACTGGTTTTATGCCTAGAGCTAATTAAGGGCTATTAGCTCTCCTCAAACCAGACCTGGAAATTAATGACGTCACGCTCCAGCCAGGCTTGACAGCGAGCTGATCTTTATCTTATAGGACAAGATGAGCTGGGCCTGGTATGGCCTTTATGACCTTTTATAGCCGGCCTCACAGAGTAGTGGTAATAAAAGTGTCCATCTATATCATACTTGACCCAGGCTTCAGGAAGATGAGAGTTCACTGTTCCTTTACATAGGCCAGAAGCATACAAAATGGCTACCCAGAGGAATTATGTATGTATGCCGGCACACCTCCCTCTTTTAAAAGGTTGCCTGGGGAAATGGCCACAAGCCTATTCTACAGCAACCCAGCCGTCTCCGGCCGATTCTCCCTGCCGCGACAACCCGTCGGCATTTCCATGTAAACTACCTTTTCTGTGCTGCACGGTGAAGTTGTACTGCTGCAAAATCAGGCTCCATCTCAGCAGTTTCGCATTGTCTCCTGCGAGACGTGCCAACCAGCTGAGGGGATTGTGATCGGTGATCACTGTGAAATTGCGTCCATACAGGTAGTGTTGTAGCTTTTGCAGGGACCACACAATAGCTAAACACTCCTTCTCTATTGTGGAGTAGCTGGTCTCCCTGGCCAGTAACTTACGGCTCAGGTATAGTACAGGATGCTCCTCCCCGGCCTGGTTCACCTGACTCAGGACTGCACCCAGACCAAAGGCAGAAGCATCCGTGTGGACCACAAACTTCCGAGTGAAATCTGGGGCCTGAAGCACAGGAGAACTGGCTAGTGCATCCTTCAGGGCCTGGAAGCCTTGCTCGCATTCCGGCGTCCATGACACCATCCTGGGCAGCTTCTTCTTGGTCAAGTCTGTCAGAGGCTTGGCCAGGGTGCTATAGTTCGGGATGAACTTCCTATAGTACCCGGCCGTTCCCAAGAAAGACATGACCTGTTTCTTGGTGAGGGGTGTTGGCCATCTCGTAATGGCTTCCACCTTCTCTATTTCAGGCCTCAGTGTGCCTCCTCCTACTCTGTGGCCTAAGTAAGTGACCTCATTCATGCCCAGCTGGCACTTGCTAGGCTTCACAGTTAGTCCAGCTGCAGCAAGTTTGTCCAGTACTTGCGACAGGTGCACCAGGTGCTCCTTCCACGTGGTGCTATACACGGCAATGTCGTCTAAATAGGCGACAGCACATTCTTCTAGTCCTTCCAGCAAGTCATTCACAAGCCTTTGAAAGGTGGCTGGCGCATTCTTCATCCCAAACGGCATTACAGTAAATTCGTATAAGCCGAATGGGGTGATGAAGGCCGACTTCTCCTGAGCCTCCGAGGTCAGGGGAATCTGCCAATACCCCCTGCTCAGGTCCATGATTGTCAGGTAGCTGGCTCCTGCCAACTTATCTAACAGTTCATCAATCCTGGGCATGGGGTAAGCATCCGAGGTTGTGATGGCATTCAGTTTCCGATAATCCACACAGAACCTGGTTGTCTGATCTTTCTTCGGGACCAGAACCACCGGTGAGGCCCAAGCGCTGTGGGATTTCTGAATGACCCCGAGCTGCTTCATCTCCTCTATCTCCCTCCTGAGGTCTGCCTGGACCTCCATTGAGACGCGGTAGGCGGACTGCTTTGTGGGAGCATGTGTACCTGTGTCCACATGATGGACTGCAAGGTGTGTTCTCCCGGGTTTCCCTGTAAAAGTGTCACGGTGAGCCGTCAACACTTCTAAGAGCTGAGATCTCTGCTGGGACGAGAGTTGAGGGTTGAGGGTTAAGTCCACCTCCAACTCTCGAGTGTCAGCTAGCAGATCTAGTAGGGGGTCGGCCTCCTCCCTTTCGGGCAGGCTGCAAACCGGCATAACATGTGGCGTTCTCTCGTGATGCTCCTTGAGCATGTTGACGTGAAACGTCTTCTGTCTCCTACCTCCCTCTCCAAGGCCCACCACATAATTTACCTTACTCAGACGTTTGACAATGGGGTACGGCCCTTCCCATGCAGCTTGCAGTTTGTTTTGCCGCATCGGCAGCAGGACATAGACCTTCTGCCCCTCCTGGTAGATTCTCTCTCGGGCAGTGCGGTTATACCACTGCTTCTGTTTGCTTTGGGCCTGCACCATATTCTCCTGTACCAGACCTACAAGCGACTCCATTTTGTCTCGGAACCTGAGGACATAGTCCACTACAGAGACTTCCGTTCCGGCAACCTTGCCTTCCCAAGACTCTCTGATTAGGTCTAGGGGACCTCTTACTCGTCGCCCATACAGGAGTTCAAAGGGCGAAAACCCGGTTGACTCCTGGGGAACCTCTCTGTAGGCAAATAGCAGGTGAGGTAGATATCGTTCCCAGTCCGTCCCTTGCGCCTCCACGAATGTCTTCAGCATCTGCTTCAACGTCCCGTTGAAGCGCTCACAGAGGCCGTTTGTTTGTGGGTGGTAAGGGCTGGCTACGATATGGTTCACCTGTATTTTCCTACAGAGCCCCTGCATTAGTTCAGACATGAACTGAGGTCCTTGGTCGCTGAGAAGCTCAGCTGGGAACCCCACTCTCGTGAAGATCCCCAGCAGGGCGTCCGCAACCTTGTCAGCCCTAATGGAGGATAACGCCACTGCTTCCGGGTAGCGCGTCGCGTAATCCACCAGGGTTAATATGAACCGTTTACCCGAACTGCTGGGGATGGCCAGTGGACCAATGATGTCCACGGCCACCCTCCTGAAGGGTTCATCAATTATCGGTAAGGGATTCAATGGAGCTCGGTGACGGTCTCCTGCTTTGCCAACTCGCTGACAGGTGTCGCAGGACCTGCAGTACTTGGCGACATCTGCCCCGAGGCCAGGCCAGAAAAAATTCTGCATCACCCGGGACTTTGTTTTGGTTACTCCCAGGTGACCAGCTAAGGGGATCTCATGAGCCACTTGCAGTAATTGTTCCCTGAACTGCACAGGTACAATAAGCTGCCTCTTGAGTGGCCCCACCCTACTGTCACTGTGGGAGATGTCCTCCTTATACAGTTTCCCATTGTCCCAACACACTCGGTATTTGTCTCCCTCAGTGGGAGGGCTGGCAGCTAACCCTCTTAGCTGCTCCAAGGTAGGGTCATCTCGCAGGGCCTGCTCAAAGGCGGCACTACAAGTCCCAGCCAGCTGTCCTGTGGCGAACAGGGACAGTGGCTGAGGCTCTGACGCGGTTAAGTCCACCGGGTCCGAACCAGTGGAAGGGGACACTTCCACTTGCTCTTCCCCAATGGAGCGTTCCGCTGCGGCTTTTGCAGCCCTGCGAGTGACGGGCAACACAGGCACAATAATGTCATCACATTTAACATTTGCACAACTTGAATCAGTTAAACACATGTCCGCTACCTGGGTACATACACCCGCCATCCCCTCTACATCTCCTGTCATAGGAGAACTGCTCCCACACACCCCACCTCCCACCTCCCGCGGTCCATCCCCAAGGTTTTCTGATGTTACGCAAACATCCTTGCACAGTACCTCGGTATGTTTAGGGACCTCCATAGGGACGGGTGAGTCCTGTGTGCTTCCAGGGGGCACGTAGCACGAGACCAATCGTCCTAGGTCAGTGCCTAATAAAACATTTGTGGGGATCTCCGCAGAGACTCCCACCTCCCTTACTCCACTCCCAGCCCCCCAATCAAGGAAAACACGAGCTAGGGGAACATTAGGGCTCACCCCCCCAACTCCCGTGATGGTGAGGCTTTTGCCGGGAATAAGGTCTGCGTCATCCACTAGTTCAGGCCGAACTAGTGTGACTTCGGCTCCTGTATCGCGGAAGCCTGTGGTGCACCGGTTGCCCACAGTAACCGACTGTAGGTTGTCTGCGGTGTGTCTTGCAGCTCCATTCACCAACAGCACAGATGATGGGTTGCGGGCAAGCTTGCCAGGGGGTGCTGTCTTCTTCTCCGGGCACGAGTGGCTGAGGTGTCCTGGCTTGCCACACGCATAGCACTTGCGCACATCTGTCGGTGCTGGCTTGACTCCTTCGGGTCTTTGTGCAGGCCTGTGAAAGGGTCGCTGGACCGGAACCGACAAAGCTGGCCGGGAGGAAGAAGCAGATGAAGAGGTTCCTCCCAGGCGGGACAGAGTGTCTTTGAATGCCCGAGTGCTGGGCATGGCGACGTATTCATCGGCTAGCTCGGCCGCCTCTCGCGCACTCTTCGGCTTGTGCTCACATACATATTTTTGCACATCCGTGGGGCAATTGGAGACAAACTGTTCTCGGACCATCAGATCCGCCAGGGACTGCTTGGTGTCCTCTGTGAGGGGATCAGACCACTGTTGGAAGGTGGTCTGCAACTTGCCCAGATGGTCCATAAAAGTATCTCCGGGCCCTCTCCGCAGGGACCGGAACCGTAAACGGTAAGTCTCTGGAGTCAGCTGGTACTTGACCAGAATAGCCTTTTTGATGACCGCGTAACTGGTACGCTCTGCTAATGGTAGTCCGACCAGGGCCTCCATAGCTTTGCCCTTCAGTGCGGACATTAGATGTCCAGCCCACTGCGGCTCTGGTACCTGGTACTGCTGGCATGAGGTTTCAAAAGCATGCAGGAAAAGATCAATGTCACAGTTCTCAGACTCCATCACAGGCAGTTTTGGCTTGACCATCAGGGATGGGCCTGTGGATGTAGCATGCCGGTCGGACCCCTGAAGCTGTACTCGGGCCAGGTCCAGTTCATGCCTGCGGACAGCTTCCCGTTCTCGTTCTGCAGCATCTCGCTCAGCCTTGCGCTCTGCAGCCTCGAGCTCAGCCTTGCGCTCTGCAGCCTCGAGCTCAGCCTTGCGCTCTGCCCGACGTGCCTCCAGCAGCCGAAAATATAAGTCCGGGTTACTGAGCATTAGTTGGTCCAGACCATTTTGGGATGGCATAGAGACAGAGTTATGTCCAGCTAGAGGACTGCAAGCCCCAGCAGGCTGTCCTCCTCCCAGTTCATCATCCTCATTCTGGAAGGGGTCACCTGGCTCAGGGGCCCCTGAGTGTCCTCCATTCTCTGAATCCTGCAGGGATGACTCTTGACTCCTCCATGCACATAACTCCTGGATAAGGACAGTCTTATTTTTCCCATATACTTGGATGCCTTTGTGCTCACACAGAGCTGTGATATCAGACACGCTCATGGCGTCATAATTCACTGATTCGGACATTATTGCCAAATAAAAGATAGGACAGAAAACAAGAGAGAGGGGAGGGTACTGTCGTGAATTATTATTCTATCAAAACTAATGCACTGTGCTTCGTCTTCCAGAATTTTTCAATCCTTTAGTACAGAGTTATGGACATAACTTCATGCACTAATATTCTAAGCATACAGAATCCCGTAAGCTGCCACCAGAAAATGTCACGAACTATGGATCCGATCGCTCCGGATCCCACAGCTCTGACGTAGTGGTCTGTGACGGAGTCTGCGCACACACAGAGACCTCACGTGACCGGGGTATTACCATTCGGCTAACACCCCCACACTACACTTCGGTAACTGCCACCACGTGGGTTCCCGGTCCACGAGCCGACTATCCGGGTCATTCACTATCACACAGATCAGTGGATGAACCGGATATCACTTACTGACCAACCGCAGTCAATCACCCCCAGCTACAATTCCTAAATGCAATTTAACTAACTACCTGGTAACGTCTCTTCAAAGGCAAGGTACGTTGTTCAGCAGCTTAGAATATGGAAGACTTGGCCACTTAGATTTTATAATCTTTAATAAGAGGTAAAAAGCAGTGCATACAAATCTAATGAAAATGACTATAAATCTACAGAATAATAATAACAATATAAATAATCACGACAGTTCAAATGAAAGGGAAAAAGGTGAAAGAATACTTAGTTTCTCTGGAGGCTTTCAGATGGTCGCTCATATGTCCTTTTTGAATCCTTGCAAACCCAGTTCAGTATGTATCAGGGGAGACCCTCAAAGTTCTTCTGATACAGGGATATGCTGTCAATGTCCAATTAAGTGTCTGGTGATGTTCCATGGGTCTCTCTCCTCTGTCCTTGTGCACAGATTTTTATCAACTCTCCCATGGGCAGGAGACTTACTCCTGTCAGCCAATGGCAGCAGAGTGACTGTGAAGCCTAAGGATTGTTTTATGACCCCATCAAAGTTCAGTTCCTACAATGAGGATTATACTTAAGCCCGTATCTCCCTGATACATCGGCATATTTTTATACAGAATACATATTTGCGATCCTTATTTATTTAAATACAGAATGAGACCACACACGGTAATGCTGGGACCTGTAGTTCTTCTACCACCCATAGGTGAGCTACAGAATCACATCCTCTGGTCATATTTGATACCCAATTAATCACAATACTCTGTAGAGCCTGGATCTGGTGTCAGAAAGGGCATAAGTTGATTCATAACTGAAATATGAAAGTGGACTGGTTTTATGCCTAGAGCTAATTAAGGGCTATTAGCTCTCCTCAAACCAGACCTGGAAATTAATGACGTCACGCTCCAGCCAGGCTTGACAGCGAGCTGATCTTTATCTTATAGGACAAGATGAGCTGGGCCTGGTATGGCCTTTATGACCTTTTATAGCCGGCCTCACAGAGTAGTGGTAATAAAAGTGTCCATCTATATCATACTTGACCCAGGCTTCAGGAAGATGAGAGTTCACTGTTCCTTTACATAGGCCAGAAGCATACAAAATGGCTACCCAGAGGAATTATGTATGTATGCCGGCACAGTTACCTCTAAGATCCCAACATTATTCCTATCAACTGACGCCGAAAAGGCATTTTGATAGGGTCAATTGGAATTTCATGTTTGAAACCCTACGATGCATAGGATTAGGTGAGAAGATGTTGACACGAATTGCTAATCTTTATTCCAACCCCACGGCAGTAGTCAAAGTGAATGGCTAATTTTCCTCACCCCTAACCATCCGCAATGGAACAAGACAGGGCTGTCCCCTATCCCCTTTAATATTTCTGATCTGTCTAGAACCGCTTCTATGCCACATAAGGGGGAACCCCGATATTTCAGGATTACAGATCCAAGGGTCCTCACACAAGGTCGCAGCCTACGCTGACGATCTACTATTCTTCCTCAGCAACCCAAGGATTACCCTCCCAAACCTGCTACGGGAACTTAAAACATATGCCCACTTCTCGAACTTTAAGATTAATTATCAGAAATCTGAAGCCTTAAACATCACTCTCCCACCTGCCACAGTCACGTCAATATCAGAGAACTTCCCTTTTAAATGGGCGCGTTCGTCTTTGAAATACCTTGGGATATTTCTGACCCCTACACTCTCTGACCTATACCAGGTTAACTACCCGCCTCTTCTCCGAACCATAAAATCAGACTTAGACAGGTGGCATAAAAACACGTTTTCTTGGTTTGGTAGGATCTCTATTTTTAAAATGAACATATTGAGAAAAAAATCCTTTTCTTCTTTCAAGCCCTTCCGGTCCACATTCCCAGACTCTTTTTTTTTCACAATCTTCAGAAAATGTTGACACATTTTATTTGGGCCGGCAAACCGTCCAGGATAGCTAGGTCAATACTTTTCCGCCCCAAACTGGAAGGAGGACTAGGGCTCCCAGACTTACTTTCCTACCACAGAGCATCACATCTCCTTAGAATTGTAGATTGGTGTCGTCACAAAGCTTACAAACAATGGATCTCAGTGGAATAGTCTTTCCTGTCTACTCCATTGCCTGCTACTCCATGGTTGGCCACCCATATCCCACTGGAGGCACGCTTACACCCGACCATAGGCCCTTCCCTGAAAGTCTTCTCTACCATTCAAAATCGCCCCGGTATCTCCCCGTCCCCTTCTCCTCTGTTCCCTATCCTGGGTAACCCCCAATTTCCCCCTGGGATGGAACGCGGACCCTTTCATGATCTGGTAAATTGCAACAAATTTAGGGCCCATCATCTGATCGCCTCGAATATGTGGCTTACCCCCCAACAGATCACGGAGATGGCTGAGACCCCTAACATCAACCCTTGGCAGGCTCGACAACTTAAGCAT
This sequence comes from Bufo bufo, assembly GCF_905171765.1. Classification (NCBI taxonomy): domain Eukaryota; kingdom Metazoa; phylum Chordata; class Amphibia; order Anura; family Bufonidae; genus Bufo; species Bufo bufo. Next base: position 6,631,655 of record NC_053392.1, on the reverse strand, counting down.
TTCATGGCCACACTTCCTCCGGCGGAGACGTATATTCGAGACAAGACAGAATTTGAGTCTCTTTGTGACCAATCTGGTGTGACAAGACGTACCCTTTCTCGAATGTACAACCTGCTACTCACTCCCCCTGACCAACCTCCTCCCAATTATGTCACTCAGTGGAAAGCTGATCTAGATGTCACGTTTTCCCCGGAACAGCGATTAAGATTGTATACATGCATTCACAAAACATCTATTGCCAGCAGTGTCCAAGAAGCTGGATTCAAACTCGTGGCCCGTTGGTATAGGGTCCCTACTAGACTTAACTCCATTTTCCCAACAATCTCTCCTTTATGCTGGTGATGTGGCTCCTCGAGAGGCACTATCTTACACACATTCTGGGACTGTCCTACTCTTACGAGTTTCTGGGATTCGGTGTGGTTGATTACATCTAAATTCACCTCAAATACCCTTCCTAAAACGCCCGCTTTCTTCCTGCTCCATCAGTGCGAGATTCCACTTTCTACCTATAACAGATCTGTGATAAGGCACCTGGTAAATGCAGCAAGAGCTTGCATCCCATGCCTATGGAGGCAACCATCTGCTCCCACTATAGCTATGTGGATCAACAAAGTCCAGGAGACCATGAGAATGGAAAATCTTACTTCATCATTGAGACACACAGAGAAGGGGTTCACTAAAACCTGGAGTCACTGGATGGAATTCCATGACTCCGCAGAATGTAGATCACTCTTATCCCCTGCGTGAGAGTGAGGTTTGCTGCTAACTACCCTTCCCCTCCCTCCCCTCTCCCCTCTTTTTTCCCTCTCTTTTTATTATTTTCCTCCCTCTCCTCTCTTTCATTTCCTTACGATGTCTGTCTGTTATTCCGTTTTTTAAAATTGCTCCACATATAATTGTGGGGTGCCCCCAATGGGCACTGTGCTTACTTATCTAGCCAATTGTCATCTATTACATTTTTGCTCCATTCATTGGGCTATGTTCAATATTTGCCTCATGGCTTGTCATGATTTAGATAAATGGAAAAATGAAAAATCCTAAATAAAGAATTTACAAAAAAAAAAAAATAGGTCTTTTGCAAATATTTTTCAGACTGCTGCGTCGTCATGATTGCATCGAGATCCGTGAAGACTTCTTATGCGTGTTTATTTCATACGTGTTTGCTATATCAGTGAAGCTATCACAGCATATATACTAACACAGCTTTTATATTCAGTTTTACACTATAGAGGAATAATCTATTGATAAATAAATTAATACCGTGTGTACAGTTCTGGTGGGAGGGGGGGCGTGTATGTTTGATCACTATCACCCCTAGTGGGTGTCACCTGTTACAAGTTATATAAGCGGCGTCTCTAACCACAGTGAATCAGTTGCGACATCTAAAAATAAATATTTTATTAAAATAGGTTTACTACAGTGCTCACGTCACAAGTTAACTTTCAAATATTACCGAAAGTAAAACAATTAGCACGTGTGCAGTTATTTGATAATACCACAGTGGATTACGAAATATAGGATAACAACGCTATGTTTCAATACATTTCCAGTGCAGGAAAATACATCTATGCCTTATACTATACAAACTTCGAGCTCTACAAAAAACTTATCAAATTTAAGTTAAACTGTATAGTATTGGGTCACAGGCTGTCTCGCAAATATATTTCTCAGGTTCAATCCACTCATCCATTATCATCTCTTTGATATTCTCATTAATGGGGAATACGTAAACCCCCGAACATTTCATCCTGAACCGTACGCGGCTTGGGAGTATCCTCTATGCCCATAGTGGATCTAACTGCTTTCAATAAATCTTTCATTTCATCCGAGGAAAATAAGTACTTTTTATCGTCCTCTACAATGTTACCCTATGAGAGAAGTTCTTCCTCAAGCACTCGTCTAGAGGTAGAGGTATCCTCATCAATGTCCTCAGCATCAGAGGAGGATTGAATGGATAGTCTCGGTTGTTTGGCAGGCAGGAGAGAAGTACTAGGAGTAGTAAGAGATTCTAGGGAGGACGTAATCTCATCCTGAATAAAAGATTTCATCTCAGAAAGGATAGATGGTTGCTCCTTTTTTAAGACGTCAGGAATGCATCCCTTGCACAACTTCTTTTTATAGTCATCAGGCAGTCTCTTGGCACAGGTAGCGCACTTTAGAGATCTTGACTTAGATTTAGTATATCTCGCTCCCTTAGGAACAGAAGAAGAGCAACCAATTATCAGTTTGAGTATTATTGTCACAGTCGTTATCTTTGACTGTGACCTTCCGTTCTTGCTCATTCGGCGCTCCTCGCTGAAGTTCTGTTCCTGTGTGCTAATTTGTGGTTCTTTATGGGTTAACTCCCCTGTGTGCCTATTAGGAGTTAATCCTCTGTCTGCTCCATGGGTGTGGTCTCTCTGCTGCACCCATGGAACCTGTATATAAGGCTGAGGTTTCCTCAGTTCTGTGTCAGCTCTCCTGGTGTGTGTTGTTTTGTCCTGTTCCTGGTTTGTACTCTCTCCCATGCTGCTGACCCATGGGATCTGTGTCTGTCTGTGCTCTGTGAGTTTCCCTACTTGTTCATTTGCGTCCTTTTTCCTGTCTTTCTGTTCTGCCAGTTATGTTTTAGTTACTTTGTGTTTATTCTGATGTCTGTGTTCAGCAAGCCTTTGCAGCAGAGTGGCATGACAAGGCCATGCAGTTTACTACTGGTGGAGCAAGTCCTTCTCTGCTCATTGCCACTACTGCTCCCTTGTGTGAACTCCTGTTTGTATTATTAGTTGCCCTGTTTTGTATTCATATGTCTGTGTTCAGCAAGCCTTTGCAGCAGAGTGGCATGACAAGGCCATGCAGTTTACTACTGGTGGAGCAAGTCCTTCTCTGCTCATTGCCACTCCTGCTCCCTTGCATGAACTCCTGCTTGTGTTATTATTTGCCCTGTTTTGTATTTACCTGTCTGTTATGTTTGCCTATGTGCCGTCGGTACCTTCTGGTACCTGTTGTCCATTCGCTCCTGCTGTCACTGTCTAGGTCACGCTCCAGAGTGGACCCTGGCAACTTTCTGTGGCTAAGTCTAACCCTACCATCTAGGGCTCTAGTGAAAACCAGGAGTTGATTAGTTACGCCCCTCTGGAGTATTACTAGACAGTGGCGCAGTGGGGGTTTTCTCCCACTGTGCTGACGGTACATAGAGCTCATGTTTTGTCTGTGCTGCCTTCCATGTATGTTTGTGCAATAAACTCTTATGTGTCTGTACCTGATTTCCGTTTATTGCTTGACGACGCGGTGGTCTCTCCTGGGACCTCCAACTCGTGACAATTATGTTATTAAACATAAGGATAACATACTCCCCTTTGGGGAACTCATGGTAGGAGCAGCCGGAGAGGGGTCCAAAACCTCCTGAAGGGAAGCTGTAGTCTCGGGATTTGTCATAGTGACGGTGATGACCAGCCTTATGCTGCATGAGCGCCACTTTTTTAAAACGCTTCTTGGCATCTGACGTCATCCACAAGCACTTCCCTGTGCAATGCGCCCTGGTTCCGCCGTAAGATCAAAGGGACCCCACGTGGATCCAGCGTCAGCGGTCTGCTTCCGATATGCAGTGGAAGGAAGATCGTGATCTAAGGAGGAGCGCAGGTCCCAGCATAAGCCAGGGCAAGCGTCCACGTTGTCCAGCCTTAGCCTTTGCCGCGGGAAGGCAGCAGGGGATGAAGGTAAAATCTTCCTGATCTTCACCTCCCAACAGGGAGGACTCTCTCTGCGTGCTTACCCCGTAGGGGCAGGAAAACACTGAGTGGGAGAAGGGGTGGGGGGAATTCAAAAGCTCTCTGTGTATTCCTGCCCCTACAGAGGTCAAGGGTCATCTCTCATTGTGGCCATCGTGGTGGATGGAATGGAAAAATTATTTTCGGTTTGATAGCGATTTTTACTTTCAGCTTCTCCGAGTTTCGCTAATATATTCATGGAAACCTTTGAGACACGGCATGTATTTTGTGTGGGTGGCTTCGCTATGTGGACGATGTGTTCATGCTGTGGAGGGGTGATCAATCTTCCCTTCTACAGTTTGTTACCCATTTAAACGAGTGCCATAATTCCATCAAACTTACACTGAGTTATGATGAAAATGTTATTAATTTCTTGGATGTTGAATTACGGCACGTAGAGGGAGGATTTGAGACCACACTAGTCACAAAGACCACAGATCGAAATAACCTGCAGCTTCATTCCAGCCACCACGTCCCTCACATTTTTTCTAGTATCCCTAGGAGCCAGTTCACACGGGCCAGAAGAATATCTAGTACTGGCAAATAATACGAAAAAAATCGCTTATTGATGGGTAATAAATTCACACAGAGGGGTTATAATAAGAAACAGGTGACTGAAATTGGAATAGAGGTTGGTAAAAAAAAACAAGACAGGACATCAGACAGGTTAAAAAGAGGGAGAAGCAAAAGAAACAATTTGTGTAATCTTTCCAAATATGTTCGACATTCTAAACTAATAAAAAAGGTTATTCTGAAATATTGGTAGATATTAAAACATGATCAAAAATTTGGGAGAATGTTTGTTGATAAACCCCTTTTTGCCTCTCTGAATTACATGCTGATTAGTGACATACGCCCTAAAAAAATGGAAAGACAGAGTTTCCTTGCAACTCAGAGAAGGGGGCGTTCTGCGGGAATTGTAGTGCTATCATAAAAGGTGACACTGTAGTGCACCCCACACAGGGAGACAGGATACAAATTAGAGATTTTGCAAGGCGCGAGACATGTAATGTCATATACTGCTTGAAATACCCATGTGGTAAGATATATGTTGGGCAAAAATCTCGGTCTATAAGGATCAGAATCAATGAGCATACGTCCAGCATTAGGAAGGAACTCAGAAGGCAGAGTAAGATGGAAACAGTGGAGGTGAAAAAACAAGGTGAAACTACGGTCGCTCGACATTTTTATGATCGGGCCCATCAGGTGTCAGAGCTCAGGTGGCAGGTTCTGGAGGTGGCAAAAAGTGGAGTCCATGAGGAGGATAACAGTAGGAGATTGTTACAAAGGGACACATTTTGGATATTAAAACTCTAGTCTTTAATACCTAAAGGGTTAAATGAAATTTGTAGCTTTAGTGCATTTATATGATTGAGACAAAATGCATAGCTATAAATAACCATAACACATGAAAGTGATCAAACTATATGGTTTGTATATATTTATCAGCTGTTGGTGCTATAAAAATCCCACCTCCCCCTCTACCTGCACGCATGAGTAAGGAGGCGTGTTCTCCCGAAATGTTGCGTGGATGGGAGGAGGTGTGAACGATGTCTGTCTCAGCGTCCCTCATGATGTACCACCATTTTATATTGGACTGAAGTAAAAAGAAATAAAACAAACAAAAGGTTTTGTACCAGCGACTTGTGAGTAGGACTTCTGTTGCCCACTCGCATAAAATATTGGCACAAAGAGGTAAAGTGAACACACAAGTCTGCAAGTTTGAAAGACTAATTTCTTTATAAAACATTATTCTTTAACAAAACATCAACATGTCTTCTCTAATGTGTGGATTCTCTTATGTTGATTAAAATTTGATTTTGTGACAAAGCATTTCCCTCATTATGAACATTAATATGGCTTCCATCCTGTGTGAATTCTCTGATGTCGAACCAGACGGAATTTATCTATAAAACATTTACCACACTCTGAACATGAATATGGCTTCTCTCCTGTGTGAATTCTTTTATGTACATCAAGGCTTGATTTCTGGTTAAAGCATTTCCCACATTCAGAACATGAATATGGCTTCTCTCCTGTATGAATTCTCTGATGTCCAACCAGATATGACTTATATGTAAAACATTTACCACACTCTGAACATGAATATGGCATCTCTCCTATGTGATTTTTTTTATGTCTATCAAGGTGTGCTTTCCGCATAAAGCATTTCCCACATTCTGAACATGAATATGGCTTCTCTCCTGTGTGAATTCTTTCATGTTCATCAAGGTGTGCTTTCTGGATAAAGCATTTACCACACTCTGAACATGAATATGGCTTCTCTCCTGTGTGAATTCTTTTATGTTGATTAAGTTTTGATTTAAGCTTAAAGCATTTCCCACATTCTGAACATGAATATGGCTTCTCTCCTATGTGAATTATCTTATGTAGATCAAGGCTTGCTTTCTGGATAAAGCATTTCCCACATTCTGAACATGAATATGGCTTCACTCCTGTGTGAATTCTTTTATGTTCATCAAGGCGTGCTTTCTGGATAAAGCATTTCCCACATTCTGAACATAAATATGGCTTCTCTCCTGTGTGAATTCTTTTATGTTGATCAAGATTTGATTTAGTCTTAAAGCATTTCTCACATTCTGAACATGAATATGGCTTCTCTCCTGTATGAATTCTTTTATGTTCATCAAGGTGTGCTTTCTGGAAAAAGCATTTCCCACATTCTGAACATGAATATGGCTTCTCTCCTGTGTGAATTCTCTTATGTAGATCAAGGCTTTCTTTCCGAGTAAAGCATTTCCCACATTCTGAACATGAATATGGCTTCTCTCCTGTGTGAATTCTTTGATGTTGATCAAGTTTTGATTTATTCATAAAGCATTTCCCACATTCTGTACATGAATATGGCTTCTCTCCTATGTGAATTATGTTATGTAGATCAAGGCTTGCTTTCTGGCTAAAGCATTTCCCACATTCTGAACATGAATATGGCTTCTCTCCTGTGTGAATTCTTTTATGTTCATTAAGGTGTGCTTTCCGGTTAAAGCATTTCCCACATTCTGAACATGAATATGGCTTCTCTCCTGTGTGAATTTTCTTATGTAGATCAACGCTTGCTTTCTGGGAAAAGCATTTCCCACACTCTGAACATGAATATGGCTTCTCTCCTGTGTGAATTCTCTCATGTAGATCAAGGCTTTGTTTCCGAGTAAAGCATTTCCCACATTCTGAACATGAATATGGCTTCTCTCCTGTGTGAATTTTCTTATGTAGATCAAGGCTTGCTTTCTGGAAAAAGCATTTCCCACATTCTGAACATGAATATGGCTTCTCTCCTGTGTGAATTCTCTTATGTAGATTAAGGCTTGGTTTCCGAGTAAAGCATTTCCCACATTCTGAACATGCATATGGTTTCTCTCCTGTGTGAATTCTTTGATGTTGTACTAGTAATGCTTTCCGGTTAAAGCATTTCCCACATTCTGAACATGAATGCGGCTTCTCTCCTGTATGACTACTTTTGTTTACAGAAAGCTCGGATTTATATCTGAAATGTTTTTCACGTTCCCCACAATGAAACCTTTTACCCCGTTTCTGCCCTATATTTGGGGTAATATTCTGTGATTGGTCAGGAAAAGATTCCTCATGTTTAGGATTATTATATGATAGATTTGGACTTGGGTTAATAATCTGTGATTGGTCATTAGAAAGTTCCTCATTCTTGGGGGAATATTTTGATGCACTGTGAAGTTCTGGATGTACATTACAGATAATTAAGTTTTCTCCTGAAGAGCGCTGCATGGTATCTTGATCTTCTTTATAATCTAGAGATAACATGATGTTTCCGTCAGGCTTCTCACAGGGATTTTCTGTTAAGATTAATAATAGATTTTATGATTTTTTTGGTTAAAACAATTTGATAAATGTATCACATTCCAATGAGGCCGAATTCACATACAGTTGCAAGAAAAAGTATGTGACCCCTTTGGAATTATATGGATTTCTGCACAACTTGGTCATAAAATGTGATCTGATCTTCATCTAAGTCACAACAATAGACAATTACAGTCTGCTTAAACTAATAACACAAATAATTAAATGTTACCATGTTTTTATTGAACACACCATGTAAACATTCACAGTGCAGGTGGAAAAAGTATGTGAACCCTTGGATTAAATAACTGGTTGAACCTCCTTTGGCAGCAATAACTTCAACCAAACGTTTCCTGTAGTTGCAGATCAGACGTGCACAACGGTCAGGAGTAATTCTTGACCATTCCTCTTTACAGAACTGTTTCAGTTCAGCAATTTACTTGGGATGTCTGGTGTGAATCACTTTCTTGAGGTCATGCCACAGCATCTCAATTGGGTTGAGGTCGGTACTCAGACTGGGCCACTCCAGAAGGCGTATTTTCTTCTGTTTAAGCCATTCTGTTGTTGTTTTACTTCTATGCTTTGGGTCTTTGTCCTGTTGCAACACCCATCTTCTGTTGAGCTTCAGCTGGTAGACAGATGGCCTTAAGTTCACCTGCAAAATGTCTTCATAAACTTGGGAATTCATTTTTCCTTCTATGATAGCAATCCGTCCAGGCCCTGATGCAGCAAAGCAGCCCCAAACCATGATGCCCCCACCACCATACTTCACAGTTGGGATGAGGTTTGGATGTTGGTGTGCTGTGCCTATTTTTCTCCACACATGGTGTTGTGTGTTTCTTCCAAACAACTCAACTTTGGATTCATCTGTCCATATTTTGCCAGTACTGCTGTGGAACATCCAGGTGCTCTTGTGCAAACTGTAAACGTGCAGCAATGTGTTTTTTTGGACAGCAGTGGCTTCCTCTATGGTATCCTCCCATGAAATCCATTCTTGTTTAGTGTTTTACGCATCGTAGATTCGGTAACAGGGATGTTAGCATATGCCAGAGACTTTTGTAAGTCTTTAGTTGGCACTCTAGGATTCTTCTTCACCTCATTGAGCAGTCTGCGCTGTGCTCTTGCAGTCATCTTTACAGGACGGCCACTCCTAGGGAGAGTAGCAGCAGTGCTGAACTTTCTCCATTTATAGTCAATTTGTCTTACCATCTACTGATGAACAGCAAGGCTTTTGGAGATACTTTTATAACCCTTTCCAGTTTTATGCAAGTCAACAATTCTTAATCGTAGGTCTTCTGAGAGCTCTTTTGTGCGAGGCATCATTCACATCAGGCAATGCTTCTGTGTTTTTTATAGGGCAGGGCAGCTGTAACCAACACCTCCAATCTCATCTCATTGATTGGACTCCAGTTGGCTGACACCTCACTCCAATTAGCTCTTGGAGATGTCATTAGTCTAGGGATTCACATACTTTTTACACCTGCACTGTGAATGTTTACATGGTGTGCTCAATAAAACATGGTAAAATGTAATTCTTTGTGTGTTATTAGTTTAAGCAGACTGTGATTGTCTATTGTTCGGACTTAGATGAAGATCAGATCACATTTTGTGACCAATTTGTCACGGATTAGAGTGGGGGTAACTCTTATCCGTGTGATGTTAACGCAAATGGAAGCTGCTTGACCAGGACAACAGAATTAGGGAGCAGGTCACCTCCTAGCGCATCCCTAATCTGACCCCGACTCCTAGCTGTATGAGCCAACCCTGATGGTAGGAGGGCTCATACTCAGGAACCTCGCTTCCCTACTAGCCCTGGACAGATCCCTGAGCTAGGAGCTGGGTAAGACAACCTGTTCCTCCTGGATACGGACGGACAGGAGTCTAAACTGGCCAAGCTGCAAGGGAAGAGAAACATCAACAGCCTATGGATATGGCAGGAGAGTGAAACGATTTCCACCCCTACCTGCCACAGACACACTGACTGGATCCCGTGCTCAACTGCTGATGTCCACACCCAACATAAAAGGACACAGCACACACACATAAACACACAGGAACCCAGATCCATAGCTGCAATAATAACAGACACCACATAAACATAAAATAACATCACGTATAAACTTATGACCACAAGGGTGGCCCTCACTGGAGAGATGGTATATAACCAGGAGGATGACTCCAGCTAACCATGGCTGAAGTACCCCTCAGACTTCTGACTTCCAGCAGGAGCTAAAAAGCCCAAGCAGCCACACCCACACACACACAAGGAAAGGAGTTAACCCTTCCATCACCAAACCAGGAAAGTGTCACTTAAAGGGACATGCACACACAACTAAATCCCGTGCATACCAAACATAAACAGTGAACACAATCAACCACACGTTGCCAGAGGCAACCGCATGCTATGACAGCGAGCAGCCTAGTCACCAGCTCCGGCTGCTACACTGCCAACCACATCATGTTGCCAGCGGCAACCACACATGAGGCAACAAACACAGAGCCCTCACCTTGACAACGAAGAAGAAACCGCTGACAAGTGCATGCGACCAAAGAGTCGCGACCATGACCATGGTCGTGACACAATTTGTGCAGAAATCCCTATCATTCCAAAGGGTTTGCATACTTTTTCTTGCAACTGTATATACAGACATATCCATCTATGTTACGTGCACATGTATCTTTGATGCTGTGAGTTGATGTCAGCTGAACCTGTGATCGTGACACTTTTGCATAATACAGATGGATAATATGTCTGTGTTAACCTCTAATAACCTCATGTGAATCTGGCCTTAGGCTGGAAAAACACATACAATATAAAATACAATTTTTTGTGCCAGTGAGAAGTGGATCCATCAGGAATGTGAGGAATACACCTTTTCCTTTCTCTGCTATGTATTTGCTGTAGAAACTTAAAGAGGACCTTTCATTACAATAAAAAATCTAAACTAAGTATGCTGACATGGAGAGCGGCGCCCAGGGATCTCCCTGCACTTACTATTATCCCTGGGTGCCGCTCCGTTCTCCCGGTATAGGCTCTGTATACTTCGTTTAGATTTTTTATCGTAATAAAAGGTCCTCTTTAAGGCTGACTCTGGAACGTCTCCTGAGTTTCTGCAGTTTGCATATTGAGGATCTGCTTGCAGATTTTGCCTAAATCAATGGAGCGAATTTGCACAAGGAAATTGTGACAGGAGGAAGGAGGTCACTTTTTTATTGCTACAGTGTGCGGATAAATCATCTACTAGATCAGTGATAGCGAACCTTTTAGAGACCGAGTGCCCAAACCGCAACCCCAAAGACCCCTTATTTATCGCAAAGTGCCAACGCGGCAAGTTAACCAGAACCGTGCCATAGGTTTGCCACCACTGTACTAGATGATCGATTCAGCCTGGAGTATAACACAGAATACGTTCTGAAGTCAGGTCGCAAAAAAACCTAATCAGAACATAAGCTAACATGTTTCAGTGACGTCCCAGATTCTGGTCTTCCCTCAGTGACACCCCTCCCCCCAATTCTGGGACATTATTCCTTTAATGTTCTGGCAATTTTCCATTTTAGTTTTTTACTCCCAGCCTTCCCAAAGGTCATAACTTTTTTAATTTTTCCATTCACATAGCCGTATGCGAGATTTTCTGTTGCGGGACAAGTTGTACTTTTTACTGGCACCATTTATGGTTGCATAAAATGTAGTAGGAAGCGGGGAAATAGTTCCAAATGGGGTGGAATTATAAAAAATAAATAAAAAATTCTGCCAAAGTTTTATGGCTTTTGTTTTTACAGCATTTCCTATGAGGTAAAACTGACCTGTCACTTCGATTAGGATATCAAATGTGTATAGTTTTAATACTGGGGGGGGGGGGGGGAATGAAACATTTTGGGGAAACAACTTTTTTTTTTATTTGAATAACGCTTTTAAAAAAAAATCATAAAAAGACATTGGGACATCCTCAAGGAGGACAAAATTATAGGTGAAATGATCCCTAAAGATCCTAAATTTGTGTTCCGAAAGGCACAGAATGTGGGCAATATGATCGCATCTACAAATAAATGTACGGGAATAAATGCAAATGAGAAAAATCAAAAAGGAAAGGGGGAAGAAAGGGGTGGCTTCTATCCATGCAAAATATGTAGAGGATGTAAAATATCCCAAGATAAGAAAATAAAAACGCAAATAAGCAACATGGAAGAAACATATAAACAAAGCATAAAGAATTTCATAACATGCAACAGCAAAGGTGTTATTTACACAATAACATGTCCATGCAAAAAGATATATGTGGGCCGCACAAAAAGACCCCTGAAGAAAAGGATAGGGGAACACATATATAATATAAATAGAAAATATGAAGGCCATCCATTATCCCGTCACTATAATATAAAACATGGAGGCAGCTTTGTGGGTTCGAATTTTTGTGGGGTAGAAATCATACAAAGAAACAAAAGGGGAGGTGACTATGTTAAAGAAATGTCCAAAATAGAGGCAAAATGGATATTCAACATGGACACTCTAATGCCTAATGGCTTAAATGCAGAAATAGAGTTGTTCGGCTTTGAATAATGATTGGCATTGGACTTGTGCAAAAATGGCAGAGAAGGGGTTAATACTCTGGACTACAAACGAGCGCATAAATAGAGAGAACATGAACAGCCTTGTAACATTCCCTGATAAAGAACAGCGTCTGTTCGAAACATGTTGGAGTAAAGATACCTGGCACCTATGGTCATTGATGACCGTGGTAGTGACGTCACTCATTTCTCTCAGTGAGCACTAAAACTGTTTTTGTTCAAACCTCTACTGATTGCAGCATCGCGTCACCAGCCGGGACGCGAAGATACACACTGACCTGCACGCCGACTCATAAGAGACCTGAACCACCTCATTCCCCGGACTCCAGCATCGAGGATTCGGTGAGCAACAATCATTCAATCGGCAATCTCCGATTTTCAGGAAGACGCACCAGCGCACCAAATACAAAAGTACAAGCAGGAGGATCAACATACAGACAGGAGTCCACACTACAGGTATCCTGGCAAAGCCAGATAAAGACTTGTATAACAGTGTATACCCATGTGCTGAATTGTAATAACCTGTGATATCCCTGCATTAATTTCAATATACCTAAAGTCCCAGAGCGCAAAATCGTTATATTTATTACAGCAACTTTTTTTCTTTGCATCAGCATATTCTTACCCTTATTTATGATTCATTTATAATACAATTATTATATGCACGGAGCTGTGCGAGGGCTCATGTTGGGGCATGTATGCATTGGAGTCTAGTACAATTACACTGTGCTCCTATGGTTCTGACTGCTACCTCGGATCTTAAGCCGAGCTCGGATCCAAGTTTTAAAGTCATTTTCCACTTCAAATGCCGCAGTTATTCCATGAACTCTTGCAAGACTTCTCCTCATCGGAAGCCGTACATTTTAATGCTGTAAGGAGACAGATCTCCATACAGCATTAATCCGAAGTTTTGAGGGAAGACAACTTCTGTTCTAGGATCCGCAGCTTTCGCTCATCACCATTAGCAATAGTGGGATGTTATCCGTCATTCCATCCTTCTGGATATCTAGATTTCAGTACGCCTCTCGTTCAGTCATCTTCTCTTCTGAATCCCCCCTCCCCCACCCCCCCACCCCCGCATCATTTAACTTTTTCAGTTCCCATACATCTAAACCATCTGTGTTGTAGGACGTGTTCTATATTTTTTGCAGGGCCACGGAACGGACATACGGATGTGGACACACATGGTGTGCTGTCCGCATCTGTTACAGCCCCACTGAAGTGAATGGGTCCGCATCCGACCCACAAAAACTGCTGAACAGATGCAGACCAAAAGTATGTTTTGTGCATGAGCCCTTTAACCCTTTCCCGACCAGCGCCATAATAGTACGGCATGGGGCGGGTCTTTAAAGATGACGCCTGCTAATGAGAGGAGCGGGCGCCATAGCTGCGGGTGGCCGCCTGTTTCTTATAGCAGACACCCGCGGCTAATATCCGCAACCGGCATTTAACCCCTCAGATGCCATGGTCAATCCTGACCACGGCATCTGAGCGCGTAAAATACTGGAAACGCGCGTCTGCCGGTGATGCTCCTGCTCCCCCCTGCGGCGATCGGAGAAGCCGAGCATGCGTGCAGCAGCCCCCGTCTTTGTGAATGACCGGAGGCGGCTGCACAGTCTTTCCTGTGGAGCTCTAACCTGTAATAGGGCTCCATAGGAAACAAGCAATTTTCTCATAGACTCCAAGGCTAGTGCACTGGGGTCTATGAGAATAGCAATCTAATGACTGCTGGTTATAGTTCACTATGGGAACTATAAAAAAGTGCAAAAATAAAAAACCCTTTTCCCAAAATAAAAATTAAAACTAAACAAATTAAAAAAATTACACATCATGGGTGTCGCCATGTGCAAAACCGCCCATAGTATAAAAGTATCTTCCCCATACGGCAAACAGCAAAACAGAAAAAAGCGCCAAAACGGCCGATTCACCATTTCTGGTCGCTTTATTTTCTACAAAAAAATGAAATAAAAAGTGATCAAAAAGTCATACACCCCCCAGAAAGGCATCAAGTAAAAGTTCAGTTCGCCCCGCAAAAAATGAGCCCCCATACAGCTCCGTACACATAGTTACAAAAAAGTTCTAGGGGTCAAAATATAAAGACGAAGAAATAAAACTGATTTTATCCCACTTTTTTTAAATTATTTTATCAGTATCAAAACACAAGAAAAAACATACATATAAAGGTATCGCCGGATTCGTACTGACCTGTAGAATAATATTAACTGGTCAGTTTTATTGCACATTGAACTTTGTAAATAAAAAAAACATTTTTTTTTACATTTGACCCCATTTGGAATTTATTTCCGGCTTCCCACTACATCATATGCAATATTAAATGGTGGGGTTGGAAAGTACAACTTGTCCTGCAAAAAACAAGCCCAGATCTGGCGATGTGAACAGACAAATAAACAAGTTATGGCTCTGGGAAGGCAGAGGTAGAAAGGGTTAAAGGGCAGGTTGTGCAGCCCACGTACTGGACATTGCAGTAAGTACAAGTTATTGGACTAGGAATGTAGTGTCCTCTGTGCTGCAGAATTCTCTGTAACAGAACTATGCCGCATGTCTGGACTGTTAATAGGACCGAACGCGGTTGGAATTTGTGACAGACCCATCCGTATGGACTAAAAAAATGGCACCCAGATAGCTAATTGTATTGTATTTGTGTACTCTGAGCCTCACCTAATGATATGCCCTCAGACTTGAGCTATCTGGGAATATGTTAAATGTCTGTGTTTGCTGGGAGGGTGTGACATTGTGTGTTTGGGTGGTGATTCCTGTCCTGTTGTTCCCACATGTGTATTGGTGATTTCCCTTTGTCCTGAGAGATAATTGAATTGCTCTTCGGGTGTCTCCAGGGCAGAGAGGAGGAAACCATGATGCATTGTGGGGATGTGTTGTGTCTGTGTATCCTGAGTGCTACGTATCTGTCCTGTGTCACAGTCCTCCTTCTGGTCCCCTAGGGGCGTGTACACCAGATGGGGACCTGCATAAATACGGGCGGGTAGCCCTCAATAAAGTGTTCATGTTTTCCTAACCCTTCAAAACGGAGCCTCGTCTCGTTCTTGAGAGGGAAAATATGGGATCGTTACGCCGCTCTTTTTACCGCTGAACCCGACTCTACCTCTGGAACGCGTGGATGGGGTTATACCAGCTGCCCTCGTACCCAGCAGCTTGCCAGGAAAAGGACGTCCCCAACGGCTGATACCCTCTCACTATCTGGGTAGCCGTTACATTGGTGGCAGCAGTGGGATTGGTCCTTTTATCCAACGAGCAAGTGCTGAATGGAGTCGCAATACGCCCGGCTGAAAAGACCCACACTAAAGGATTTATTGGAGAGTCGTGGTAGGAGTGCCAGTAACAGACCACGGAGGGAGCTGATCGCTGACCTGCTGGAGCTGGACGGAATGGATAGATCCATGGAAGGAACGGAGCCCCTTGCACCGGCCAGCGAGGACGATGCAATTACTGGTATCGTACAACGGAGGTTATCCTTGTATCCAGAAACGTCCGTGGAACTAATAAACCAACTGTTCCAAGAAGCAAGGGAAGAGATACAAACTAAGAGGGGACAAGAACTGGAACTGGTAAGAGCTAGGCAGCTCATTACACATGCAGTGCCTACTCCCACACCCCCTGCTACGGGAAAGAAAATACCATTCACTGCATTTAAAGCTTCTGTAGAAAGTGAGGAGGAAATAGATATATTTGGCAGACTTTGAGAGACAGTGCTCACTACACCAGGTACCGCCAGACCAATGGGTCCCTATTTTGTCTGGGAAATTGTCGGGCAAAGCCAATGAAGCCTTTCGGGCTCTTGCTCCAGAGGATATTTTGCAATACCAGCAAGTTAAAAAGGCGCTGCTAACCCGATATGCCGTAACCCCAGAAGCCTACCGCCGTCGCTTCCGAGAGTCCAAAAAGAAGGCTGTGGACTCCCACATAGAATGGGCAAACAGGATACAAAGGGTGGCGTCACATTGGATGCGAGGGTGCAATGCCAACACCGGAGAGGAAGTGTTACAGTTGTTCTTGATGGAACATTTCTTCCAAGATCTGGCTGTGGAAATACAGGACTGGGTGAGAGATCGCCGCCCTGCCAACTTAACTGAGGCAGCGCGTCTAGCAGATGAATACGCGGAAACAAGGAAGGTGAGCCAAGGTACCACACAACCAGCACCTAGAACAGAGACACGCACCCCAACCAGTACTCCCAGGACCGCCACGCCCCCAGGGGTCTAACAACCAGCCCCGGGAACCTTACAAAGTGACATGTCATCGCTGCAGCAACCCAGGGCATATTGCCCGTTATTGCCCTTTGGGATCAACCAATAATAACTGGAGGCGCACAACCCCTAACAACGAGACCCCGCCATCGCGCCCCTCGGCTGCTCACTGCCTGGAAATTGAAGGGAGCCCTGAGGAGTGTTTGGGAATCTTGTATGAGGCCAACCCCATACAAGCTGCCTCCCCGGATAACCGCCAGCATCACCGCCAGGAGGTGCGAGTGAACTGACAGATAGCACAAGGCCTAAGGGACACTGGTGCTACCATCACTTTGGTACAGAAACATCTGATAAAACCAGAACATGTATCTAATCGTACCGTTGCTGTTTGTGTCGCAGGGGGGGCTGTTTTTCGCTTACCCACCGCCCAGATACACTTGGATTGGGGTCGGAAAAGACCACAGTGGGCATCATGGACAATTTGCCTGCGGAGGTCGTGTTGGGCAACGACATTGGCCCTCTAGCCTCAGCCTTTTTACCCACGACTGCTGCTGCCTGCCCCGTGACCACCCGCTCACAGGCCCGTACCGAGGACGATTCTGCAACAGGTCGGGAGTCCCAGGTAAGCCACCAGCAGGCACTTAGCACCAACACCCCAGAGAGACCCATAGCTTGGGACACCCCAGAAGAGTTTGGGAGGGAAACTAGACAGGACCCTACCCTCCAAAGGTACCGAGAATTAGCCAACAGTAGAGGGGATGAGCGGGAACGTTTTATATGGGAGGGCGACAGGTTGTATAGACTGACCGAAGGCAGAAAGAGTGGCTGTGTCCCTTCGCAGAAGCGCCAACTAGTAGTGCCCAGAAAGTACCGGTTGGAACTTCTCCGAATTGGCCACGACATTCCGTTGGCAGGGCATCTAGGGGGTAACCGCACCACCCACAGGATCACCCAGACCTTCTTTTGGCCGGGGGTCTCGAAGGAATGTGCGACGTTACTACAGCACTTGTGACGTATGCCAACGGGTAGGAAAGAGAGGGGATCATCCTAAGGCTCGACTGTCACCTATGCCCGTGATCAAGGAGCCATTTAGCAGGGTGGCAGACGACCTAGTAGGACCCCTACCTAACCCCAGCCCCTCGGGCAAAAAGTACATTCTGACCGTAGTGGACTATGCTACCTGCTACCCAGAAGCCGTCGCTCTGACGAATATCCAGGCTGACACTGTCGCCAGTGCCTTAGTCGGGATATTCACCAGAGTGGGATTCCCTCAGGAAATCCTATCTGACCGAGGAACCCAGTTCACTGCAGACCTAACTCAGCAGCTATGGAAAGTCTGCGGTGTCAAAACCCTGCTTAGTTCACCGTACCACCCTCAAACTAACGGCCTCTGTGAACGCTTTAATGGTACCCTAAAGCAATTGCTGCGGACCTTTACGGCGGAATACAGAGACTGGGAGCGATTCTTGCCACACCTCTTGTTCGCATATCGAGAGGTGCCGCAGGAATCCACAGGGTTCTCCCCCTTCGAGTTGCTCTATGGACGGCGGGTACGAGGCCCCCTCGACCTCGTCCGGGAGCACTGGGAGGGAGAGATAGAACATGAGGGGGTCCCTATCGTACCTTATGTGCTGGAGATGCGGGACCGCATGGGGCACCTAGCCAGGATGGCCCGAGAACACCTCCAGGCGGCACAGGGCCGTCAGAAACAGTGGTACGATCGGGGCGCTAGACTGAGAACGTTCCAGGTAGGGCAGAAAGTCCTAGTACTTAGACCAGTTAAAGGGAACAAACTAGGGGCGTGGCCTGAGCATGGACGCGTGAGCAGCTAACCTACAGAGCTCCCGGTCCCTTCTTTTACCTAGTTCTAGGCTCCCTGTGGCCCCTTTCTTTTCCAGAGGGTATGGTGAGACGCTCTGGACGCCGGGGGACCCGCTTCATGCCGGCTGAACCGCAGATCGCCAGGTATTTTACCCAGCAGCCGCCGACAGAGACGCAGAGCGGCGCTCCCAAGATGGCGCCTGTTGAATCGGCAGGGTCGGACGTGCCCGCACAGCAAAGCCAGCACCTGCCCCCAGCCCCAGCTATCTTGCCCACCGGATCCATAATCACTGCAGACCGGAGCGCAGAGGGGACGCAGCTGACACCGGCAAAGCCTGCATTTGCCCTCAACTCCAGCTCCTGGCCCTCACTGCAAGCGGCCTCCCTGTCTCCTAAGAAGATGCCTGCACCTACTAGATCGGAGGTGAGACTGTCGCCCGACTCCCCCTGTCAGGAGCTCTGCCGACCTCAAGCTTCTGCAACGCCATCACAGGGCTCTGAGACTCCGGGGCTTAATCCTTTTGGGACGCGGGCACCTGAGGGAACAAAACCGCAACTGCAGACATGGCAGTCTATCGTTTTGGGGTCTCCCCCTACAGCCTCTGCGCAGAACATGCCGCCTGTCGCCCCGGCTGGGGTCAGTACCGTGGTGGGGGATCCTGTGGAATCACAGCAGGACCTAACAGATACCCCTGTTATTTTCCGACCGCACTCAATGTCGGAGGCCTCTGACTCGGCGTCCTCAACCTCCTCCTCGTCCGACAAACGCGCTAAAAGGCCTAAGCTGCGTGATATTTGGTCGCTTCTCAGCACTCTGCCCACCAAAATGGACTTAGAGACGATGTTGTCGAAACTTGAATCTAAACAAGATAAGGCAATTGCTTCAGTCAAAGCTGACATCAGCGTCATTTCTACTAAGCTGACCTCCCAGGAGAGTCTCTCTACCTCTCTGGGAATCACGTTTAACTCAGGTGGAGGCAAGTGTGGCCGCTCAAAAAGCTATGAACAGACATATGCTGCTCCAGCTTGATGATCAGGAGAACAGGGGGCGCCGCAACAATATTAAGCTGGGGGGAACCCTGAGGACATCCAGTCCTCAGAACTGCGCAAAGCGGTGACTTATATCTTCAATACTCTTCTTGACAGACCGGAGGATTCCGAGATAGAATTGGTTAGGGTCCACAGAGTCACAGGACCTCGACGTGTCAGTGCATCCAATATACGAGATGTGTTGTGTCGTGTACACTTCTTCAGAGAAAAGGAAGAGTTGATTCAGAGAGCGTGGAGGCGAGGCACCGTGCCTTTTGTAGATTCTCAAGTACATATTCTTCCTGATGTCTCTAGGAGAACCTTGATGATGAGACGTGTTCTGAAGCCGATCCTCCAAACCATCACTGAAGCTGGAGCCACATATCGTTGGGGACACCCCTTCCATTTGATTGTCCGCAGGAATGGGACTACCTTTGCTCTTCTCTCACCGGATCAAGCTGAGGACTTGTCCCGCTTCTTGGATGTCCCGATAGTTTCATTGCCAAACTGGTGGGACGTTCCGATTCCTGCCTCTTTTGTCCTGGACTCACCTAGTCTCCAGGGTGGGAATGAGAATTTTCCCTCAGGATGTACCAAGGGGGAGACGAGGTCTTACAACCCGCGCTGTTCCAGATTGACGGGCCTTCGTTGTGGCGTGTTGGCCTCTTCTAGCTTAGCCAGTACTTGGCTCTATCAGGGTCCTAGTGGGATATACCCCAAGTACCGTTATCTCACTCTGGTTGAGTGGGCTTACTGTTACTGTTTCATCTACTAACCAGTTGATTTATCGTGTGCCATCTGGAATCATTGGATCTCGGCTCAGGGATTGGGAGACATTTGGTTATTCTTTTACTGAGTGCTCTTCCTCTCCCCAACTAGGTCCGGCGAATCTTGGTCGACTCATATCGAGCCCTCCAAGAATCGCATAGTGGGAGTTTGTCCCACAATTTTCTGAGGAGTTTCTCTCTGCAGGTTTTGTGTTCCCTCACTGGATTAGCCACTTAGGGACTTATTGTATTGCTTTCATTGTCTTGTCTTGTCTTCCCCCCACCCTCCCCTCCCTCTTGTTTCCTCTGTTCTGAGTTTTTATTTACACTCTCCTTTTTATCTGCAGATTACAACCATGTCCAAGGTCCAGTTTGCGTCTATCAATGCCAACGGACGGAATACTCCTGAGAAGCGTTCCTCCATTCTTCGGCTCCTGTGGAGCAAGAAGGTTCAGGTAGCTTTTATTCAGGAGACCCATTTTCGCGGGGATGCTATGCCAACGCTCAAATCCCCTAGGTATCCTGATACCTACCATAGTTGCTTCTCAGGGTCAAAATCTAGGGGTGTGAGCATACTCATTGCCAGATCTGTTCCTTGGGAATTTTTAGATGCTCGTACTGATGATAACGGGCGTTTTCTTTTCCTCAAGGGACGTTTGGCGGGGCAGTTTTTCACTCTGGCTAACTTGTACTTGCCTAACACTAAACAACTTAAGGCCCTAGCTGGGATACTGACTCGCCTGGAGGATTTTGTAGAGGGTACCTTGTTGGTCGGGGGGGATCTAAATGTGGCACTAGATCCGGTGGTGGATGTCTCTAGGGGATCTTCTCACCTTTCGCATTCATATCTCCGGGACTTTAAAAAGCTACTACATTCTCATCAATTAGTAGATGCATGGCGGGTCCTTAACCGTGAGGTCAAAGACTTCACGTTCTACTCTGCAGTGAGGGACACTTACTCCAGATTAGACTACTTCTTATTGAGACATTCGGCGGTTTCCCTCCTGGCCTCGTCGGCCATAGATCCGGTGACCTTCTCAGACCACGCGATGCTCCATGTTTCATTGAATTCCCCCCTCCCTGCTCCGAAATCTTGGCAGTGGAGATTGAATGAATCCCTATTGCAGGATGTGGTGGTGGCGCAGGAGGTGCATACGGAGATCTCCCATTATTTAGAAACTAACCAAACGGATGACGTGTCACCCATATCTATCTGGGCGGCTCACAAATGTGTAATCCGAGGTGAATTCATCAAGCATGGAGCTAGACGTAAGAAAGAGAGGGCGGCGGAAATCTCACAAATTTTGGCGGAAATAGTTACCCTGGAACAGGCCCATAAAAAGTCTCATGCAGTGGCTGCACACACTTCCCTTCTATTGGCTAGAAGTAAGCTTAAGGAAAAGTTAGATGTACGTACAATAACCATTCTAGCTAAAGGTCGCCGATATTTCTTTGAGTTTGGAAATAAAAGTGGCAAACTCCTAGCCAGATTACTTAGGGAGCAAAGAGCCAGGAATTATGTTCCCCGTATTGCAGCTACCCGAGGGGCCCCGCTTTATGACCCAGTAGCGATTGCAGAAACTTTTGCTCAGTATTATCAATCCTTATACAACCTCCCTCAACCTAATGACACGAGTGAGACTTTACATTCAAAGATGAACCAGTATCTGCTGGATTCGGGCATGCCGAGACTACCTGCAGACTCCCTTAGGGACTTAGATAGACCGATCTCGGCAGATGAAATAGCAGAAGCTTTGAAAAATATGCAACCCAATAAGGCCCCGGGTCCGGATGGTCTCCCGGCGTCATATTATAAGAGATTCTTACCACTGCTCCAGACCCCGCTAGCGAAGGCTCTCAATACACTTAGCACAGGATGTTCTCTCCCTGCTGATATGTCACATGCTCATATTACAGTGATACATAAGGAAGGGAAGGATCCCACACTTTGTGGCAACTATCGTCCCATTTCATTATTAAATGTGGACCTTAAGTTGTTCGCAAAAATTTTGGCCACACGGATGGTCCCGCTGCTTTCAGATCTTATACACAATGATCAGGTGGGTTTCATTCCGTCACGTGAGGCGAGGGATAATACCACTAAGGTTCTTAACCTGATTCATCATGTCGGGATCCGTGATACCACACTCTGTCTCCTATCCACAGATGCGGAAAAGGCTTTTGACAGAGTGGGCTGGCCTTGGTTGTTCACGGTGCTGCGATATCTTGGTATCGCCGGTCCTCTGGCATCATGGATAAGAGCTTTATATGAGTCTCCCTCTGCGTCCGCAAAGGTGAATGGTGTTTTTCCCCGTCCTTTGCGATACGGAATGGGACCCGCCAGGGTTGTCCCCTCTCCCCGTTGATTTTTGTTCTTACCCTTGAGCCGCTCCTGAGGACAATCCGACAGAACCCGAATATATCGGGACTCTCGGTGGAGGGTAAAGAATTTAAGATAGCGGCATATGCGGACGACCTGTTGTTTACTTTAACTAATCCCAAGACTTCCTTCCCTAATTTGATGGCGGAATTTCATACGTTTCATGGTCTCTCGAATCTGAAGATTAATTTTCAGAAATCAGAGTCCTTGAATGTCTCCCTCCCTGCCAGGCTCGTGGCCGACCTAGTGGCCTCCTTCCCTTTCAAGTGGGCTTCTGGGGCAGTGAAATACTTAGGTATATCCCCACAAATCTGAAAGAGGTATACCACAGAAACTTTATTCCTCTCCAGGAACGGATTAGGGAAGATCTTAAGAAGTGGTCGAAAGGACTGCACACATGGTTTGGAAGATGTGCCATTTTAAAAATGAATATTCTCCCACGAGTGTTGTACCTCTTTCAGACCCTCCCCATCAAACTACCCGCTAGCTTTTTTAACAAGATGCATGGAGACATATTTAGGTTTATTTGGGCAAAGGGTAGCCCGAGACTTGCCAGATCTCTCTTACACATACCGAGGGACAAAGGAGGGCTAGGAGTACCTGACTTACGTAAATACCACTCAGCTTCCCTGCTCCAGAGGATAGTGGATTGGTGTAGGCATTCACAGTTCAAGCAATGGGTATCAATTGAACAACTATGCTCGAACTACCCATTAGAGTCTCTGCCCTGGGTGGCTTTTAAACTACCTTCAGCCCTAGCTATTCATCCCACAATTGGACCCACTATCTCACAGTTCCATAGAATCAGAGATAATCCTCTGATCTCCCCCTCACCTTTATTTCCCATCTTGGGGAATCCCACTTTCCCAGCGGGATGCAAGGGCGGTCCGTTCCTGCAGTGGAGAACTAATGGTAGGTCCCGAGCTCCCTTCTTCAGAACCTCAGGCAGATGGCGCACTTATGACGAGATTCTAAGTATAACAGATCCCTGCTCTTTGGGCTTCTGGAGAGCTAGGCAATTGACGCACTTTCTTTCTTCTATTCCGACCTCCACGGGATATGACAGGGCTCTCACATCGTTTGAAAAAACCTGTGTTGGGGTAGGCGCCTATAGACATTCCCTTTCTGAATGTTATCAGTCCTTGATAGCCCCTCGTCAGGACTACCTTCCACCGTTTGTGGCTAAATGGTCACAAGACCTAGGAGTTAACATCTCTCCCGACCACTGGTTAAAACTCTTCGTTCTACTGTACAAGTCATCCATAGCGAGTAGGTTCCAAGAGGCGGGCTACAAGATAATGTCCAGGTGGTACTATGTTCCAACTAGATTGCAGAAAATGTTCCCATCTGCGTCTCCTAATTGCTGGCGCTGTGACTCCGATATGGGCTCCATGTTACACATTTTCTGGGATTGCCCAAAAATTCGTCCTTTTTGGCAGTTGGTCCATAAGACCTTGTCTTCAATTTTCCGATTTACGATTCCACACACCCCTGGTTTCTTTTTATTATTTTTCTCGGATCTGCCAATGAGTGTTCTCCGGAAGTCTTGTCTGTGCTCCCTGGTGATAGCGGCTAGGTCATGTATCCCCGCGAGGTGGAAGCTCTCGGTGCCTCCGACTATCAGTTTTTGGATCCAAAAAGTGGAGGAGATCCGGAGAATGGAGGAACTTACCTCCTACTGTCATCCTCCTACTGTTGTTATTGTTTAAAAACGTCTCTTCCTAGTCTGTGTCCATTTATGCACTTTACTTATACTGGTAATGTTGTTTTAATGCTAGGATTATGTTCTTATTTGGTTTTTCTTTTCTTAAGCCTGATATGGTTATGGGCCAGTCGAAAAGGGTCCTCGCTCCAACGAGGTTCCTTTCATTATACCACAAGTGCCATAAGATATTATTATGGGAATTGATGTATGATGGGATATCATTGATGTCCTATATGTCTGATACAAGGATTGTATTGTATGACTTTACTAATGCATAATTGGACTTTTGTATTTATTTAAATAAAGAATTTAAAAAAAAAACGGAACGAACTACAGACCTCCTGGCAAGGCCCTTACAAGGTGGTGGCCCAGGTCTGTGACACCACCTATGTGATTGCCAGTAGCAAGGACGAAAGGATACAGAAGTCCTTTCATATAAACTTATTAAAAGAGTACCAGGAAAGGCCCGAAGATATAGCAGCCATATGTATCCCGGCCACTGAAGATCCTGACAGCCTCCCTATCCCAGATCTGTTAGCCGAATCCGAGCCTAAAACTCTGCTTAATACAGTACAGCGAGGGGAGCGATTAACTCCCACAGAAAGGGAGCAACTCCAACAATTGCTAGCTGAGAAAAGAGTGACGTTTTCCCAGGAGCCCGATTACACCCCCTTAGCGACACATTATGTCGAAACCCCAGGACAAAACCCTCTCCGACAGACTCCCTATAGAATCCCCGAAGCCGTAAAAGAAGAGATGAGAAAGGAGATTCAGGAGATGTTAAAACTAGGAGTTATAGAGCCATCCGACAGCCCCTGGGCATCCCCAGTCGTTCTAGTCCCCAAAAAGGACGGAACGACCCAGTTCTGTGTCGATTATCGACGCCTCAATGACCGAACCGTGACAGACGCATACCCCATGCCCCGAGTGGACGAACTATTAGATCGTATTGCCAGGGGACACTATCTGACCACCATCGATCTGTGCAAAGGGTACTGGCAGATTCCCCTGGCCAAGGACGCTATCCCTAAGTCGGCATTTGTCACCCCGTTTGGCTTGTACCAGTTTAAGGTCATGCCCTTCGGGATGAAAAACGCCCCAGCTACCTTTCAGCGCTTAGTGGATCGCCTCCTTGATGGCTTCCAGGATTTCGCTTGCGCATACCTGGATGACATTGCGATCTATAGTGAGAATTGGGGGGGAGCACCTGAGACACGTAGAGGCTGTGCTAGATCAGATTAGGGCCGCCGGCCTCACCCTGAAACCAGATAAATGTAATTTCGGTATGGCTGAGGTCCAGTACCTGGGACACAGAGTGGGGTGTGGGAAACAACGACCAGAACCCGCTAAGGTAGAGGCCGTAGCCAATTGGCCCACACCCCACACTAAAACTCAAGTGTTAGCATTCTTAGGGACAGCGGGGTACTACAGGAAATTTGTCCCTGACTACAGTGCCATCGCCAAACCCCTGACAGATTTAACAAAGAAGGGGTTAGGGTAGTCCTGTGGTCTCCCGCCTGTGAAGCAGCGTTCCAAACCCTGAAACAAGCCTTGATCAACGCACCCGTTTTGTCTGCCCCCGTCCCTAACAAAAGATTTGTCATCCACACAGATGCGTCCATGTACGGACTGGGGGCAGTGCTAAGCCAGGTCGGAGAAGATGGGGGGGAACACCCTGTCGCATACCTGAGTAGAAAGCTATTACCCAGGGAAGTGAGCTATGCGGCAGTGGAAAAACATATGTTTAGTTTACCGGTAAACTGCTTTCCAGGAGTCCGGAATGACAGCACCCATGGAGGATGTCCTTACTGGTTTCTGTTGGGACAGGAAGAGAGACAGTTTAAAGGGCCCCTCCCCACACCCTTGCTCCAGTGTTTATAACTTACTACACCGGATAGGCTGCCACATCTTTATTTCAAGAACAAGTGTTAATTCACACTGTATACAGTAGCAGTACAAATATACAAACCAAAAAAAGTGTCCCGGAAGGAACAAAAAATGGGGGGGTAGTATTGGGTGCTGTCATTCCGGACTCCTGGAAAGCAGTTTACCGGTAAACTAAACATATGTTTCCAGGACGTCCTCCATGACAGCACCCATGGAGAACTAACAACTTAGAACGCCATATTAGGGGGGGACCACTGCTTGTAGGACCTTACGGCCAAAAGCTAAGTCCTGATTGGCCATAGAGTCCAGTCTGTAGTGTCTGACAAAGGTAGTGGAGGAAGACCAGGTTGCCGCTCTGCAGATCTGGTCGATGGAAGCTCCAGCTTTCTCCGCCCAGGTTGCAGATATGGCTCTGGTAGAATGAGCCCTCAACGTTATGGGGCAGGATGAATTCTGCAGTCTATAACATTCCCTGATGGTCTCCTTGATCCAGCGGGCTAAAGAGGTTTTAGAGGCTTTGCTTCCCTTGTTTCTACCACCGAATTGGATGAAGAGATTTGCTGACTTTCTCCAGGGTTTTGTCTGCTTGATGTAGGCGAGGACTGTTCTTCTCACATCAAGACAGTGGAACCGCTCCTCCTGTATGTTTTTGGGGGAGGTACAAAACGAAGGGAGAATTATCTCCTGTTCTCTGTGAAACGTTGAGACAACCTTGGGAAGAAAGGAATGATCCAGCTTAAGAACTATCCTATCGTCTAGGACCTTCAAAAAGGGTTCCCTAACTGACAGGGCCTGAATTTCGCCTATCCTACGAGCAGTAGTAATAGCTAGTAAAAACACCGCCTTGAGGGATAGAAGTTTGACGGGAATATCCTCAATAGGTTCGAAGGGAGCATCACATAGGCTGTTTAGAACTATATTTAGGTCCCACTCAGGAACTGTTAGTCTCAGGGTGGGTTGCATTCTGGAGACTGCTCTGACAAATCTCTTGACCCACCTGTGTTCTGCTAATGGTACATCTAAGCAGCAACTTAAGGCTGAGATCTGTACCTTGAGGGTGCTTGGTTTTAGACCTATATCGAACCCTTTCTGGAGAAAATCTAGTATATTGCCTATAGATGGATTACTAGACTCTGGATGATTCTGAACTAGCCAGGATGAGAATTTCTTCCATATTTTGAGATATATGGCTGAAGTCACAGGTTTACGGCATTGCTGCAGTGTTGATATTACCTGATCGGAGAGACCCTTCTTCCTCAGGGTTTGCCTCTCAGGATCCAAGCAGTCAGTCTCAACTTGTTGAGATTGGGATGCTCCAGAGGTCCCTGCATTAAAAGATCTTTCCTGTCTGGAAGGGGGTACGGGTCTTTGATCGACATCTCCTTCAAGATGGGATACCAAGCTCTCTTGGGCCAGTCTGGTGCGACCAGGATCAGGGTGGTGGCATTGGTCCTCATCTTCTTTAGGACTGCTGGGATTAGGGGAATAGGAGGAAAGGCGTAGGCCAGTTTCATGTCCCAAGTCTGGGCCAAGGCGTCTACTGCCACTGGGTTTTCGCTGGGGTTTAGTGAGTAAAAACAGTCCAGCTGAGAATTCCCCCTGGACGCGAAGAGGTCTATTTCTGGATAACCCCATAGCTGGCAGACCTGTCTGAAAACCTGTTTGTTCAGATTCCATTCTCCCGCGTCGATCCTGTGACGGCTTAGGAAGTCGGCTCTCGAGTTCTGAGATCCCTTTAGATGGGTTGCTGAAATGGACCGAACTTCCCTTTCTGCCCATATGAAGATCTGATCTGCTAGATCCTGAAGGAGCGGGCATCTGGTACCGCCCTGTCTTTTTAGATAACATACCGTAGTAATGTTGTCGGATAGGATCCTGACGTGCTGATCTTTGAGAAGATGTTTGGCTGCTCTCAGAGTCCTCAGCACTGCCTTCAGTTCCCGGTAGTTTGAGGATCTTATTTTGTCTTGAAGAACCCAGGAACCCTGGAAGAGATGCTGGTCCACATGCCCCCCCCAGCCATTCAGACTTGCGTCCGTGGTGACGGTTATGGCTAGAGTCAAATTCCACGGGACTCCTTTCTCCAGCTTCCCTGGTTCTATCCACCAGGACAGGGATTTTACTACTTCTCCCGATACTTTCATCCTGCAGTTCAGAGAGCGGTGGTCTCTGTTCCAGGCTGTCAAAACTGCCTTCTGGAGGGTCCTGGAGTGGAACTGGGCCCAGGGTACTATTGAGATGCAGGAGGTCATCAGTCCCAGGATCTGCATGGCTTCCCTGATTGAGTGGGTTCTCCTCTTTTTGAACAACTCTATCTTTTGTCTCAGATTGGTCTGTTTTCTCTCTGGAAGAAAGGAGTGTTGCATCCTTGTATCTAGGAGAGTGCCCAGGAATTCCTTCCTCGTGTCTGGTACCAGGTCCGATTTTGGGTAGTTCACGATCCACCCCAAGTCCTTGAATAGGGCTAAGGTCTGATGGATGTCCCCCAGCAATTTTTGAACCGAGTCTGCTATCAGCAAGAAGTCGTCCAGGTAGGGCACGATTGTAATTGCATTCTGGCGAAGGTAGGCCATCATTTCGGATACTACCTTTGTGAACAGACGGGGGGCAGATGAGATCCCGAACGGCAGGCACTGAAACTGGTAGTGAAAGGTCTCTTCTCTGTACTTGACCGCAAACCTTAAATACTGTTGGTGTTGAGGATGTATGGGGATGTGGTAGTACGCATCCTTGAGGTCCAATGTGCAAAGGTGAGCACCTGGAGGGATCAGAGGAGTGGAGGATTTTATTGACTCCATCTTGAACCTGTAGTACGTCACCCACCTGTTCAGAAATTTTAAGTTGATGATTGTCCTCACCGACCCGTCTGGCTTCTTCACAAAGAAAAGTCTCGAATAATGGCCTGTGAACTGCTGGGGAGGAGGAACC
Organism: Bufo bufo; assembly: GCF_905171765.1. Taxonomy (NCBI): domain Eukaryota; kingdom Metazoa; phylum Chordata; class Amphibia; order Anura; family Bufonidae; genus Bufo; species Bufo bufo. Next base: position 6,602,772 of record NC_053392.1, on the reverse strand, counting down.
TGGGTGATAGCTCCCAGAGCCAGGAGGCTTTGAATATGTGACCGTAGTTGCTGTTGGAGGAGAGTAGATTCGCAATAGGTCACCTGGAACGTTTGGGGAGGAGGAGTTCTGAAATCTATCCTGAAGCCGTCCCTGATGGAGTCCAGGATCCATTGATTGCAAGTAACTCTCTTCCATCTTTCCCAGAAGTGCCGAAGTCTCCCTCCCACTGGTCTGGCGTCATGGTTTTCCTGTATTGGTGTTGGGGTTGAAGAGGAAACCCCTACCTCTACCCTTGGGGTAGCTCCAGCGGCCCGATTTTCCTTTCCCTCTATAGGCCCTGGCCTGATTTTGGCCCGAGGGTCTACGAAAGGGCTGGGGTTTTTTAGGCTTCTCCTCAGGGAACCCTTTCTTATTATCTGCCGCATTCTGGAGGATAGAGTCCAAAACTGGGCCGAACATAAAAGAGCCAGAGAACGGAATGGAGCAGAGTCTGTTCTTTGACGCTACGTCCCCAGACCAGGACTTGAGCCAGAGGGCCCGTCTAGCAGCGTTAGTCTGAGACTGGGACTTGGCTGCGAATCTAATGGTCTCCGCTGAGGCATCCGCCAGGAAACTAGAGGCCATTTTTAGAAGCGGGAGAGACTCTAGGATTTCTTCCCTGGATGTTCTTGCCCTGAGGTGACTCTCCAGTTGGTTAATCCATAAGATTAAGGCTCTGGAAACCGAAGTGGCTGCAATGTTGGTATTAATTGCGGTCGCCCCTGACTCCCAGGATTTTTTCAACAGGCCGTCTAACTTCCTATCCATGGGGTCCCTTAGCTGTGACGAATCCTCAAAGGGTATTGAGGTTTTTTTCACGACCTTGGCCACCTGGATATCTACTTTGGGAACCTCGTCCCAGAGGTTAGTGTCCTTTGGGTCAAACCGCAGACGATTTTTAAAATCCCTGGGAATGAAGAGCTTCCTTTCGCCGTCCGCCCATTCCTTTGTGATGAGATCTTTAAGATTTTCATTTACTGGGAAGACCTTTTTTCTCCTGACTTTAAGACCCCCGAACATCTCGTCTTCAACCGAACGAGTCTGTTCCTCCTCCTCAATAGCCATGGTCTGTCTAATGGCGGTGAGCAGGGAATCTAAGTCCTCGGACGAAAAGAAGTATCTTCTCTGCTCTTTCTGATAGAGGGACTCTGTGTCGTCGTTGTCTGAGACACATAACCCTTCTTCCTCTGAGTCAGAGCCTGACTGGATCCTGGCTTTTTTGGAGGAGGGGGGAATGGAGGAGGGGGTGTCTGGCTAGAGGTTGCCGCCTGCACCTCCTCTCTTACAATATCCCTTAAATCTGAAAGCAGGGATGCCCGTTCGTCCTTCATGATTTTGGAAATACATTCTGGGCATAGCTGTTTTTTATATGACTCCAGCAGCTTTGTTTGGCAGGTCGGGCATTTCCTGCCCTTCTTTTTGGGGTCCCCATGAGGCCTGTGCCCTGGTTCCTTAGCAGTCTAAGAGAAAGGGAGGATAAGGCCATTAGGGAACTGCTGGGCCCAGAAAACCTATCCCTGTACAAAGTACGCAAAGTGACTACTTACAGGGGCCTGGACGGGGGAGTCTGAACAAGTTTCAAGCTTGCTGGACCTCCATGATGCAACCTACCAGGCTGCCATCTGGCGTCTTAAATAAGATCAAGTTGACTTACCGGTCCGCCCGTCGCTGCTTGACTCCGCCTCCGCTTGCTCTTTCCCAGGGGGACTCATTCCGGGAAAGAGTCAACCCCCAGGACATGCGAGACCACCGGATCGGCGTGTCTCCAGCATGCTGATGCGCGTCGCCATTACTTCCGGTGACGCGTAGTGGCTTCCGGTCACGTGAGCGCGGCCGGGAATCTGACGTCAGAGGAGCCGAAGCCGAGCCCAGAGCTCCGATAGGGAGAAGCGGCAACAGCGTCCCCGATTCATGCGGCCGGCCAGAGAGAGAATCGGGGACTTAACCAGGGGACCGCTTCCCAGAGTGGTGCTGGTTCGGGGGCCTGCCGGAGTCTGAAGAGGAGAGGTAGGTACCCCCCGACCAGACTCGACCCCGTTCCCTACCTATCTTGCTAGGAGAGAGCTGTCTAACTCCTCCTATCCCTGTTGGGACAGGAAGAACACTGGAGCAAGGGGGTGGGGAGGGGCCCTTTAAACTGTCTCTCTTCCTGTCCCAACAGAAACCAGTAACGACATCCTCCATGGGTGCTGTCATGGAGGACGTCCTGGAAAGAATGTCTAGCCCTGGTCTGGGCTCTAAAGAAGCTCACACCGTACCTTTACGGTCAGGAATTCACCCTGATCACAGACCACAACCCCCTGGTATGGCTGAACCGAGTGGCTGGGGACAATGGACGATTGCTGAGATGGAGCTTGGCCCTACAACCGTATAACTTTTCCATTCAATGTCGCCCTGGCCAGTTCAATGGGAACGCAGACGGACTGTCCAGACAAACGGAACTTTTACCTTAACAGCATACCGGACAGCCCCAAGTTGACCAGAAAAGGATCAATCCGGGTCTGCCGGAGTGTTCCACAAAAGGGGAGCAGTGTAACAGAACTATGCCGCATGTCTGGACTGTTAATAGGACCGAACGCAGTTGGAACTTGTGACAGACCCATCCGTATGAACTAAAAAAATGGCACCCAGATAGCTAATTGTATTGTATTTGTGTACTCTGAGCGGCATTCACCTAATGATATGCCCTCAGACTTGAGCTATCTGGGAATAGGTTAAATGTCTGTGTTTGCTGTGGGGGTGTGACATTGTGTGTTTGGGTGGCGATTCCTGTCCTGTTGTATCCACATGTGTATTGGTGATTTCCCTTTGTCCTGAGAGATAATTGAATTGCTCTTCGGGTGTCTCCAGGGCAGAGAGGAGGAAACCATGATGCATTGTGGGGATGTGTTGTGTCTGTGTATCCTGAGTGCTACGTATCTGTCCTGTGTCACAGTCCTCCTTCTGGTCCCCTAGGGGCGTGTACACTAGATGGGGACCTGCATAAATACGGGCGGGTAGCCCTCAATAAGGTGTTCATGTTTTCCTAACCCTTCAAAATGGAGCCTCGTCTCGTTCTTGAGAGGGAAAATATGGGATCGTTACGCCGCTCTTTTTACCACTGAACCCGACTCTACCTCTGGAACGCGTGGATGGGGTTATACCAGCTGCCCTCGTACCCAGCAGCTTGCCAGGAAAAGGACGTCCCCAACGGCTGATACCCTCTCACTATCTGGGTAGCCGTTACATTCTCCTTTCCGGTATTGAGATATGTCGTAGGATCTCAATACCAGAGGAAAACGCTTCAGTTCTGTCCCTTCGCTGTCAATGGGGACAAAACTGAACAGAACGGAGTCACCAGATTACATTCCGTCCCATTTGGCCGGACAGAAAACGCTGCATGCAGTGGTCATTGGATAATGTGTCTGAGAAAACGGATCCGGCACCACTGACTTACACTGGTTTTGGCGCCGGATGCATCTTAGTCATTTTGAAGATAATAGAACCGGATCCGTTTATTACAGATACAGACAGTTGTAATATCCTAATGGAAGTGTTTTTGCTGAACCGTGCCGGATCCTGCAAAAACGCAGATGTGAAGGTAGCCTTAGGGCGCATTCACATAAACGTGGTTTTGTTCCGCACCCTAGACACATTTTTTGAGGCTCGGGTGTGGACCCATTCACTACAGTAGGCCGCACTCTGTGCGCTGTCCGAATCCGTTGCCCCGTTCCATGGCCCCGCAAAAATTTATAACCATGTCCTATTCTTGTCCGCTTTACGGATAAGAATAGGCTTTTCTATAATGAGCCGCCTGTTCCGTAAATTGCAGATGGCACATGGACGGCATCCGTATTTTGAGGATCCGCAATTTGCAGACAGCAAAACATGGCATGTTTGGGTGCATGAGCCCTATAAAAGATGCACCACTTCCAAAAACCTACAAGTTTTGCAGATATTGTGTCCGCACTTATGAGAACCATTCACACTAAGCCAAGTATCCGCAGTTTTTTGCGGTCCCAATGTTGGGGCCTTCTTAGGCACAATCTGCGCTCCTTCTGCGGCAGTTTTATCCGGCACGTGGCCTTGTCTCAGAATGGGGAGAAATGATCAAATATCCTCTGTATTTCCTTGAATTGTTCACGGTATTTGACTGCGTCTCGCTCTGTGCTTTGGATTTACCATCACCGCTGATCATGTTAATTCTGCGCTGCCTGATGGACAGTCCACCCCGGATAGCCTAGCTCAGTTAGTCTGGTACTTGTAGTCCCACCTTCAGTGGAGCAGTTTCTCTTTGCCCTATAAAGTTCACCCATAGGGGCGGCTTTTTTACGGTGTATTAGATGACACGAGACGGGTTTACGCTACGTGGACGGACGGATTTCACCTCAGACAAGACCACTGTAAATATTTAAATTAAAAAAACTGATTAAAAAAGAATCAAAATGTGCAGTAAATTGTAAATGTAAAGCATTAGATATGAAACGCTTTATTGGGACCGGTTCACCCAGTTTGTTTACATAAAAAAAAAACTTCGGAAGCTTGGCTTAGTGTGAATGGTTCCCATAAGTGTGGACACAATATCTGCAAAGCTTGCAGGTTTTTGGAAGTGCGGCATCTGCTTCCATCTTGCACCGCAGATCCAGTCCTACATCCACTGCTCCACTACATACCTAGTGGAATAACTTGCACGTTTTGCAGTGTCCAGTACGTGGCTGCACAATCTGCCCTGCGGAAGCATTTGTCACCAGCAAAAGTGCAGTTAACCCTTCCTTGGCCTCCAAACTTTTTATAAGAGCTGCCAGTTCTGAAACTCTCCGGATAGATGTGATGATGGCCACCAAAAAGGCCACTTTCCAGGAGAGCAAGCGAAAAGAGACCTCCCTCAGAGGTTCAAACGTAATGGCCTGGAGAGAACCCAGAACCAAGTTCAGGTCGCAAGCATGTAAGGGGGGACGATAAGGGGGCACTGTGTGAGCAACCCCCTGCATAAACTTCTTGATCGGAGCTAACCCGGCCAGGGGCCTTTGGAAAAAAATGGACAGGGCCGAGACCTGCCCTTTTAACAAACTAAGCAACATAGTAACATAGTACATAAGGCCGAAAAAAGACATTTGTCCATCCAGTTCGGCCTGTTATCCTGCAAGTTGATCCAGAGGAAGGCAAAAAACCCTGTGAGGTAGAAGCCAATTTTCTCCACTTTAGGGGAATAAAAAATTCCTTCCCGACTCCAATCAGACATCAGAATAACTCCCTGGATCAGCGACCCCTCTCTAGTAGCTATAGCCTGTAATATTATTACACTCCAGAAATACATCCAGGCCCCTCTTGAATTCCTTTATTGTACTCACCATCACCACCTCCTCAGGCAGAGAGCTCCATAGTCTCACTGCTCTTACCGTAAAGAATCCTTTTCTATGTTTGTGTACAAACCTTCTTTCCTCCAGACGCAGAGGATGTCCCCTCGTCACAGTCACAGTCCTGGGGATAAATAGATGATGGGAGTGATCTCTGTACTGACCCCTGATATATTTATACATATTAATTAGATCTCCCCTCAGATGTCTTTTTTTCTAAAGTGAATAACCCTAATGTTGATAATCTTTCAGGGTACTGTAGTTGCCCCATTCCAGTTATTACATTAGTTGCCCTCCTCTGAACCCTCTGCTATGTCTGCCTTGTTTACAGGAGCCCAGAACTGTACACAGTACTCCATGTGTGGTCTGACTAGCGATTTGTAAAGTGGTAGGACTATGTTCTCATCACCGGCATCTATGCCCCTTCTGATGCAACCCATTATCTTGTTGGCCTTGGCAGCAGCTGCCTGGCACTGGTTTTTGCTGCTTAGTTTGCTGTTTATTAAAATTCCTAGGTCCTTTTCCATGTCAGTGTTACCGAGTGTTTTACCATTTAGTATGTACGGGTGACTTGCATTATTCCTTCCCATATGCATAACTTTACATTTATCAGTGTTAAACCTCATCTGCCACTTCTCTGCCCAAGCCTCCAATCTATCCAGATCCCTCTGTAGTAGTATACTGTCCTCTGTAGTATATATACAGTGTACTGTCCTCTGTAGTATATATACAGTATACTGTCCTCTGTAGTATATATACAGTATACTGTCCTCTGTAGTGTATACACAGTATACTGTCCTCTGTAGTGTATATATATACAGTATACTGTCCTCTGTAGTATATATATACAGTATACTGTCCTCTGTAGTATATATATACAGTATACTGTCCTCTGTAGTATATATATACAGTATACTGTCCTCTGTAGTATATATACAGTATACTGTCCTCTGTAGTATATATACAGTATACTGTCCTCTGTAGTGTATACACAGTATACTGTCCTCTGTAGTATATACACAGTATACTGTCCTCTGTAGTATATATATATATATACAGTATACTGTCCTCTGTAGTGTATATACAGTATACTGTCCTCTGTAGTATATATACAGTATACTGTCCTCTGTAGTGTATACACAGTATACTGTCCTCTGTAGTATATATATATACAGTATACTGTCCTCTTCAGTGTAAATTACTTTACACAGTTTAGTGTCATCTGCGAAAATTGATACTTTACTATGCAAGCCTTCTACAAGATCATTAATAAATATACTGAAGAGAATAGGGCCCAGTACTGACCCCTGAGGTACCCCACTAGTGACAGTGACCCCTCCAGTACTGACCCCTGAGGTACCCCACTAGTGACAGTGACCCCTCCAGTACTGACCCCTGAGGTACTCCACTAGTGACAGTGACCCCCCAGTACTGACCCCTGTGGTACCCCACTAGTGACAGTGACCCCTCCAGTACTGACCCCTGTGGTACCCCACTAGTGACAGTGACCCAATCTGAGTGTGTACCGTTAATACCCACCCTCTGTTTTCTATCCCTCAGCCAGTTACTTAGCCACATACAGACGTTTTCTCCCAGTCCGAGCATTCTCATTTTATATACTAACCTTTTATGAGGTACAGTGTCAAATGCTTTGGAGAAGTCCAGATATACGACATCCATTGATTCGCCGCTGTCAAGTCTAGAACTTACCTCCTCATAGAAACTGATTAAATTAGTCTGACATGACCGATCCCTCACGAAGCCATGCTGATATGGCGTTATTTGCTTATTTCCGTTGAGATGCTCTAATATAGCATCTCTCAGAAAACCTTCAAACAGTTTACCCACAACAGATGTTAAACTTACCGGCCTATAGTTTCCAGGCTCTGTTTTTGGCCCCTTTTTGAATATTGGCACCACATTTGCCACGCGCCAATCCTGTGGGACATTCCCTGTCAGTATAGAGTCTGCAAATATCAGAAATAAGGGTCTGGCTATGACATTACTTAATTCCTTTGGGATACGGGGGTGTATGTCATCCGGTCCTGGCGATTTGTCTATTTTAATCTATTTTAGTCTATTTTAAGTGCCAGACCCAGCTCCAATCTTGACTGCAGAAACGCCGCCAGTATATTAGGAAGGAAAAAAACATCTGGGAGGGAGATCGCGCTCCTCACAGAAGCGCAAAAAGGACTTCCAAGTCCTGTAATAAATATTGGATGATGAGGGTTTCCTGGCTCTAAGCATAGTCCTAATGACTGCATCAGAGAAACACTTCTGTCTCACAATTAAGGTTTCAATAGCCACGCCATTAAACGTAGCGTATCCAAACTCTGGTGGAAGACTGGACCTTGTGAAAGAAGGTCGGCCCTGAGTGGAAGGGGCCACGGCGCATTCCCCTAGAAGAAGAATGATCCCCCCCGCTCTTACTTCCCCTATTTTCAGGACAACCGAGCGTTAGCAGAAGTGCCAGCACACAGCTAACACTCTGCTTGAAACGGGTGACATCGGTGCATGTCTCCAGCCTTTATAGTGTAGAAGTAATGTCATCTATAACACCCGGCATCTGATGTCACCTACCTGAGGAATAACAGCCATTACTACATGTCTCCAGCCTTTATAGTGTAGAAGTAATGTCATCTATAACACCCGGCATCTGATGACACTTACCTGAGGAATAACAGCCATTACTACATGTCTCCAGCCTTTATAGTGTAGAAGTAATGTCATCTATAACACCCGGCATCTGATGTCACCTACCTGAGGAATAACAGCCATTACTACATGTCTCCAGCCTTTATAGTGTAGAAGTAATGTCATCTATAACACCCGGCATCTGATGACACCTACCTGAGGTATAACAGCCATTACTACATGTCTCCAGCCTTTATAGTGTAGAAGTAATGTCTTTTATAACACCCGGCATCTGATGTCACCTACCTGAGGTATAACAGCCATTACTACATGTCTCCAGCCTTTGTAGTGTAGAAGTAATGTCTTTTATAACACCCGGCATCTGATGACACCTATCTGAGGTATAACAGCCATTACTACATGTCTCCAGCCTTTATAGTGTAGTAGTAATGTCATCTATAACACCCGGCATCTGAAGACACCTACCTGAGGTATAACAGCCATTACTACATGTCTCCAGCCTTTATAGTGTAGAAGTAATGTCTTTTATAACACCCGGCATCTGATGACACCTACCTGAGGTATAACAGCTATTACTACATGTCTCCAGCCTTTATAGTGTAGAAGTAATGTCATCTATAACACCCGGCATCTGATGACACCTATCTGAGGTATAACAGCCATTACTACATGTCTCCAGCCTTTATAGTGTAGAAGTAATGTCATCTATAACACCCGGCATCTGATGACACCTACCTGAAGTATAACAGCCATTACTACATGTCTCCAGCCTTTATAGTGTAGAAGTAATGTAATCTATAACACCCGGCATCTGATGACACCTACCTGAGGTATAACAGCCATTACTACATGTCTCCAGCCTTTATAGTGTAGAAGTAATGTCATCTATAACACCCGGCATCTGATGTCACCTACCTGAGGTATAACAGCCATTACTACATGTCTCCAGCCTTTATAGTGTAGAAGTAATGTCATCTATAACACCCGGCATCTGATGTCACCTACCTGAGGTATAACAGCCATTACTACATGTCTCCAGCCTTTATAGTGTAGAAGTAATGTCATCTATAACACCCGGCATCTGATGAGACCTACCTGAGGTATAACAGCCATTACTACATGTCTCCAGCCTTTATAGTGTAGAAGTAATGTCATCTATAACACCCGGCATCTGATGACACCTATCTGAGGTATAACAGCCATTACTACATGTCTCCAGCCTTTATAGTGTAGAAGTAATGTCATCTATAACACCCGGCATCTGATGACACCTACCTGAAGTATAACAGCCATTACTACATGTCTCCAGCCTTTATAGTGTAGTAGTAATGTCATCTATACACCCGGCATCTGATGTCACCTACCTGAGGTATAACAGCCATTACTACATGTCTCCAGCCTTTATAGTGTAGAAGTAATGTCATCTATAACACCCGGCATCTGATGACACCTACCTGAGGTATAACAGCCATTACTACATGTCTCCAGCCTTTATAGTGTAGAAGTAATGTCATCTATAACACCCGGCATCTGATGACACCTACCTGAGGTATAACAGCCATTACTACATGTCTCCAGCCTTTATAGTGTAGAAGTAATGTCATCTATAACACCCGGCATCTGATGTCACCTACCTGAGGTATAACAGCCATTACTACATGCTCCAGCCTTTATAGTGTAGAAGTAATGTCATCTATAACACCCGGCATCTGATGAGACCTACCTGAGGTATAACAGCCATTACTACATGTCTCCAGCCTTTATAGTGTAGAAGTAATGTCATCTATAACACCCGGCATCTGATGACACCTACCTGAAGTATAACAGCCATTACTACAGGTCTCCAGGGCCTTTACTAGTATAAAACCATTAGACTGCCATTTAAAGACTCAAAGCTGGATCACTGCCCGGAGTGCTCCTTAACTGCAGCTCTAAGGTGGAGCTCCACCATAAGAAACCTCCCAATTCCCTTCCTCCATTCATGATTCCATACCTGTGTTCACATGGACTGGAATGTCCTCCTCCACCTCACTCTTACAGGGGGGATCGCCCATCATCCGCTCTTCTTCATCCTCCACTTTAATATCTGTCAGATCTTCCCCCTGATTTGTCATCTGTAACAATTCAGGACAATACAGCAGACCGGTGGGAAATCTAACAGATCCACATAAGAGACCCCCACAATCTATGACCCCTCTATGACTGCAGGACCCCCCTATATAGATGTGTATAGGGCTCAGCTTCATCTACCTGATGGTTCTCTGGGAGCTTCTCCTCTGGACAGTCCTGGGAATACAGAGGACGGGGACATCTCTCGGGGGGATTTCCTTCTATGAGTCCATCTGTAGGAAACACACAGGGACAGGAGAGATTATTACATGTAATGATGAGATGATGGGAGTAGTATCCAGGTGACCCATGACAGCCCCCCTCCTTACCCTGCTGATTGCTCCATAAATCCGTCTCCTCCTCTGCTTCATCTTTAACCTCAGCCTTAATATCCATCAGATTTTCATCCTAAAGAAGAGAAATGTAAAACGGTCTTTGGTTCAATCCCTTTCTGGTCAGATTCTGGGGAGACTTCAGCTCCATCTACCTGATGGTTCTCTGGGAGCTTCTCCTCTGGACAGTCCTGGGAATACAGAGGACGGGGACATCTCTCGGGGGGATTTCTTTCTACGAGTCCATCTGTAGGAAACACACAGGGACAGGAGAGATTATTACATGTGATGATGAGATGATGGGAGTAGTATCCAGGTGACCCATGACAACCCCCCTCCTTACCCTGCTGATCGCCCCATAAATCCGTCTCCTCTTCTGCTTCATCTTTAACCTCAACCTTAATATCCATCAGATTTTCACCCTAAAGAAGAGAAATGTAAAATGGTCTTTGGTTCAGTCCCTTTCTGGTCAGATTCTGGGGAGACTTCAGCTCCATCTACCTGATGGTTCTCTGGGAGCTTCTCCTCTGGACAGTCCTGGGAATACAGAGGACGGGGACATCTCTCGGGGGGACTTCTCCTGGAGTCAGAACCTATAAGAGATAACACACAGACTGAATACAATACTGAGCGCCACAAACAGGAGGAGGAACTCTGCTGTCAGCCGCCATCTTTGTAAATCCTCTTGTGGATCCTGAAATGCGGCAGAGGAACCTGCTGGTGGATTAGGGTGGAGTTCACCCCACTGCCCTCTGAATGTGCGGATGACTAGGGTCTGGCAGTCAGCAGCCTGGAAGTCTATGGGCAGCCGGCAGCAGTTTATGAGCCGCAGATTCACCGGACATTTTATAGTTTCCAGGAGAATTTCTGACCCTTCAGTTTTCTGCTTCTAATGGAAAAGAAAAATCGTCAGAAAGTGTGACCCCCATAGAGGGACGAAAGCGCCCCCCGATAATCAGGATTGAACCCCCATAGAGGGACGAGAGCAACCTGATATTAGGGTTGAATCCCCATAGAGGGACGAGAGAAACCTGATATTAGGGCTGAACCCCCATAGAGGGACGAGAGCAACCTGATATTAGGGCTGAACCCCCATAGAGGGACGAGAGAAACCTGATATTAGGGCTGAACCCCCATAGAGGGACGAGAGCAACCTGATATTAGGGCTGAACCCCCATAGAGGGACGAGAGCAACCTGATATTAGGGTTGAACCCCCATAGAGGGATGAGAGCGCCCCCGATATCAGGGCTGAACCCCCATAGAGTGATCAGAGCGCCCCCACCGATATCAGGCTTGAACCCCCATAGTAATGGGAAAGAGACCGAAAAATCCTGCCAAAGTATCACCCCCATAGAGGAACGATCGCGCACCCCGATATCCGGGCAGAACCTCCACAGATTTCCAAGAGCACCGCCCCCCTCCGAATTATCAGGGCTGAACCCCCATAGAGGGACGAGAGCACACCCACCCCCGATATTAGGGCTCAACCCCCCCTAGAGGGACGAGAGCTTCCCCGATATCAGGGCTGAACCCCCATAGAGGGACGAGAGCGCCCCCGATATCAGAGCAGAACCCCCATAGAGGGACGAGAGCGCCCCCGATATCAGGACTGACATCCCTGATAAAGATGACTTCTGCATTTTCCGTACATCTCGCACATCCCTCTGTCATCTCTTTTACTGTAGTCATTTAGGGTTCATACTGGGGAAGACCAGTCCATACTGGTATAGTACTGGGGCAGTAGACCCCCGTAGAGACATATAAAACACACCTGGAGACATTGTATCTGTGTCTTTGGGGACTCTCCACCGCGAGAGCACCGAGACTGTGGGCTCTCCACCGCGAGAGCACCGAGACTGTGGGCTCTCCACCGCGAGAGCACCGAGACTGTGGGCTCTCCACCGCGAGAGCACCGAGACTGTGGGCTCTCCACCGCGAGAGCACCGAGACTGTGGGCTCTCCACCGCGAGAGCACCGAGATTGGGGACTCTTTACTGTAAGAGCGGTGAGACTGTGGACTCTTTACGGTATCTAAGTGCACTTACTATTATTCCTGGGCGCCGCTCCGTTCGTCCGCTGTGGCCCCCGGTAATTTCTCAACATTCGGTGCAAGTAGGAGGAGACGCCAGTGTCTGTCCTTTTCCCTGACAGCAGAGCTGTCCATTACAGCGCAGAGCTCAGAGCCAGGGAGAAAAATAATAATAACGCACTTAGATCCCTGGGCGCCGCTCTATGCAGCCTGCTACTAAGTTCATATTCTTTGGACCTAAGAAAGGTCCTCTTTAATATGTGTCACCAACGCATGTGTCTTCACTCCAGTGTCCACCTGTGATGTGATAAATAGAGAGGTCACTGTGTACATACAGGACGTGTATATCTGTATATATCGTGTGTACTGGGCTCCGGTAGACTGATGGTTTACATTGATGGTGATATCATCTGCGTCGCCCTTTGTGACCGACAGCCTACTACTGACTGCTAACATAACCCCTGGCTACTTCACTGCTTCTTCAGGTAATGACTGCAGTCACTGTCCATTTGGGTGATTTATAGGGGTAGGAGAACTTCATATTTGAAGTCAGCTTCCTCATGTACTGCTATTTTGGGGGTGGAGAGTGACATCACCACAGAATGACCCCCCCCCCCCCATACCAGTTGTCACTTCTAGCCCATGTGGAGCCCTGTCCTCTTCTTCAAAATCTCTCAAAGAAGACTTCCTCCATGAATTATCCTAATAGGATTTTACCCCAGTTAGATGGATCGTAAGAGGCGTCCCTACACTACCACACACCGCCCCATACAGTGCAACATCTCCTTGTGGCTGCCCCATACAGTGCAACGTCTCCTTTTGGCCCCAAGTGTTTTTTTTCTGCTAAATGGGTATTTATCACGATATATATTGTTATCGTGGGAATATTTTTTGATATCGCCCAACCCTAAGTGAGACTATGGACTCTTTACTGTAAGAGCAGTGAGACTATGGACTCTTTACTGTAAGAGCAGTGAGACTATGGACTCTTTACGGTAAGAGCAGTGAGACTATGGACTCTATACTGTAAGAACAGTGAGACTATGGACTCTTTACTGTAAGAGCAGTGAGACTATGGACTCTATACTGTAAGAGCAGTGAGACTATGGACTCTTTACTGTAAGAGCAGTGAGACTATGGACTCTATACTGTAAGAGCGGTGAGACTGTGGACTCTTTACTGTAAGAGCGGTGAGACTGTGGACTCTTTACGGTAAGAGCAGTGAGACTATGGACTCTTTACTGTAAGAGCAGTGAGACTATGGACTCTTTACTGTAAGAGCAGTGAGACTATGGACTCTTTACTGTAAGAGCAGTGAGACTATGGACTCTTTACTGTAAGAACAGTGAGACTATGGACTCTTTACGGTAAGAGCAGTGAGACTGTGGACTCTTTACGGTAAGAGCAGTGAGACTGTGGACTCTTTACGGTAAGAGCAGTGAGACTGTGGACTCTTTACGGTAAGAGCAGTGAGACTGTGGACTCTTTACGGTAAGAGCAGTGAAACTGTGGACTCTTTACGGTAAGAGCAGTGAGACTGTGGACTCTTTACAGTAAGAGCAGTGAGACTGTGGACTCTTTACTGTAAGAGCAGTGAGACTGTGGACTCTTTACTGTAAGACCATTGAGACTGTGGACTCTACTGTAAGACCATTGAGACTGTGGACTCATTACTGTAAGAGCAGTGAGACTATGGACTCTTTACTGTAAGAGCAGTGAGACTGTGGACTCTTTACTGTAAGACCAGTGAGACTATGGACTCTTTACTGTAAGAGCAGTGAGACTGTGGACTCTTTACTGTAAGAGCAGTGAGACTGTGGACTCTTTACTGTAAGAGCAGTGAGACTGTGGACTCTTTACTGTAAGACCATTGAGACTGTGGACTCTTTACTGTAAGACCATTGAGACTGTGGACTCTTTACTGTAAGACCATTGAGACTATGGACTCTTTACGGTAAGAGCAGTGAGACTATGGACTCTATACTGTAAGAGCGGTGAGACTATGGACTCTTTACTGTAAGAGCAGTGAGACTATGGACTCTTTACTGTAAGAGCAGTGAGACTATGGACTCTATACTGTAAGAGCAGTGAGACTATGGACTCTTTACTGTAAGACCATTGAGACTGTGGACTCTTTACTGTAAGACCAGTGAGACTGTGGACTCTTTACTGTAAGAGCAATGAGTTTACAAAGTCAGGATCCATGAAAGGTCCTCTATAAGTCAAAGTCACTTTTTTTGAGTTCAAATGGGTGTAAGGCTTCAAAGGAGAAACTGCAGCTTTGTCAATGACAGTCGCCATTTTAGGTCACGGTCTGTCTCTGGGCATTAAAGATTTCAGCCCTAGTAGACTTGATGCCATAGCCCAGGGATTGCCAACCTGCAACTCTCCATCTGCTGTAAAACTACAACTCCCAGCATGCCCAGACTGTCTACAACTATCAGCCTACAGCAGGGCATGATGGGAATTGTAGTTTTACACCACCTGGAGAGCCGCAGGTTGGCCAGCCCTGCCATAGCCAAAGTGTCGCTGCCAAAGTCATTATGTGCCTTTTTAGGCCTCGTACAGTATTGTCCCCTCTGGATACGTAATGCCTCTGCTACAATGGTCCCTTTTAGAGATGAGCGAATTTCTCAATAATTTGATTGCCGAATTTTCCCAAAAGATTTGATTCAATCCGAATTTATTTGTGGCGAATTGTGTTAATAAACAGCTATTTCCTGGCTGCAGAGATCCTGTACAGCGGTGTAGAACACTGTGCCTGTACAGCGGTGTAGAACACTGTGCCTGTACTGCGGTGTAGAACACTGTGCCTGTACAGCGGTGTAGAACACTGTGCCTGTACAGCGGTGTAGAACACTGTGCCTGTACAGCGGTGTAGAACACTGTGCCTGTACAGCGGTGTAGAACACTGTGCCTGTACAGCGGTGTAGAACACTGTGCCTGTACAGCGGTGTAGAACACTGTGCCTGTACAGCGGTGTAGAACACTGTGCCTGTATAGCGGTGTAGAACACTGTGCCTGTATAGCGGTGTAGAACACTGTGCCTGTATAGCGGTGTAGAACACTGTGCCTGTATAGCGGTGTAGAACACTGTGCCTGTACAGCGGTGTAGAACACTGTGCCTGTACAGCGGTGTAGAACACTGTGCCTGTACAGCGGTGTAGAACACTGTGCCTGTACAGCGGTGTAGAACACTGTGCCTGTATAGCGGTGTAGAACACTGTGCCTGTATAGCGGTGTAGAACACTGTGCCTGTATAGCGGTGTAGAGTACTGTGCCTGTATAGCGGTGTAGAACACTGTGCCTGTATAGCGGTGTAGAACACTGTGCCTGTATAGCGGTGTAGAGTACTGTGCCTGTATAGTGGTGTAGAACACTGTGCCTGTATAGCGGTGTAGAGTACTGTGCCTGTATAGCGGTGTAGAACACTGTGCCTTGCAGTAACACACATAGGGAGTCTGCTGTGGAAGTGAAATAATACTGTGAGTCCGTATGACATGTAGATGACAGGCGTCGCTCTTAGAATCACTGCACACGTCACTTATTGGGGCAGTCACGGGGACAAAACTGACCAAATAACTCAAGTGTGAACTCAGCCTTACAGGTCGATGTTAGCGCCAAGAATAAGCGCACTCCTTTTACACCGTCATCAGCTGATTGATGATTCCACATAGATGTCTACAGAACCTGTTCTATTAACCCCTTATACAAGTAGAGCCCCCCGACAGAGTGGAGGGGGGGTCAGCAGTAAGTGTGTGGTGACGTCACTGATTATTTTGCCCTTCCTCTGATCTGTCAGAACAATAACCCCCAAAAAACGGATCCTGTCTGTGGAGCATCCACCTTCACTCGGTCAGCATTTGGTCAGTCATCCATCAGTATTACTAATACCAAAAAAAAGCAGGAGTGGATCCAAAACAGAGATGACACGTGAATGGGATATTTGCATGTCTTCTGTGTTTTGTACCCACTCCTGCTTTTGGCTACCAAATCATAAGCCAATTCTGATGGGACCATACCGGCCTTACAGCTGCTACACAGACAGGATCCGTTGTGCGTCTCATTTTTCTGATCTTCTGACAGATCTGAAGAAAGGTCAAATAAATGATATCAGCCAGCCTGAAAGGCAAAATAGTGGCCCAGTCATGAAGTGGGGAGGGTGGGAAATGCAGAAGTCCACAGAATGACCTTATGACATAGTGAGGTGTCAGCAGCATGAGGAGATCACAGAGTGGTGAGGTGTCAGCAGCATGAGGAGACCACAGAGTGGTGAGGTGGCAGCAGCATGAGGAGACCACAGAGTGGCCCAGTGACATAGTGGGGAGGTGGGGGGCAATACCAGCTGAAATGGTGGCTGGCAATAGGAGCAACTGGCAGCAGGTGTGGCATCAGGCGGGTGGCAGCATCAGAATAGTAGTTGAAGAAGGTAGCTAGAAGAAACAGGTCTCTTGTCAAAGTGTTGGTGTGGCACCATACACTGCGTGCAGAATTATTAGGCAAATGAGTATTTTGACCACATCATCCTCTTTATGCATGTTGTCTTACTCCAAGCTGTATAGGCTCGAAAGCCTACTACCAATTAAGCATATTAGGTGATGTGCATCATCTCTGTAATGAGAAGGGGTGTGGTCTAATGACATCAACACCATATATCAGGTGTGCATAATTATTAGGCAACTTCCTTTCCTTTGGCAAAATGGGTCAAAAGAAGTACTTGACAGGCTCAGAAAAGTCAAAAATAGTGAGATATCTTGCAGAGGGATGCAGCACTCTTAAAATTGCAAAGCTTCTGAAGCGTGATCATCGAACAATCAAGCGTTTCATTCAAAATAGTCAACAGGGTCGCAAGAAGCGCGTGGAAAAACCAAGGCGCAAAATAACTGCCCATGAACTGAGAAAAGTCAAGCGTGCAGCTGCCAAGATGCCACTTGCCACCAGTTTGGCCATATTTCAGAGCTGCAACATCACTGGAGTGCCCAAAAGCACAAGGTGTGCAATACTCAGAGACATGGCCAAGGTAAGAAAGGCTGAAAGACGACCACCACTGAACAAGACACACAAGCTGAAACGTCAAGACTGTGCCAAGAAATATCTCAAGACTGATTTTTCTAAGGTTTTATGGACTGATGAAATGAGAGTGAGTCTTGATGGGCCAGATGGATGGGCCCGTGGCTGGATTGGTAAAGGGCAGAGAGCTCCAGTCTGACTCAGACGCCAGCAAGGTGGAGGTGGAGTACTGGTTTGGGCTGGTATCATCAAAGATGAGCTTGTGGGGCCTTTTCGGGTTGAGGATGGAGTCAAGCTCAACTCCCAGTCCTACTGCCAGTTTCTGGAAGACACCTTCTTCAAGCAGTGGTACAGGAAGAAGTCTGCATCCTTCAAGAAAAACATGATTTTCATGCAGGACAATGCTCCATCACACGCGTCCAAGTACTCCACAGCGTGGCTGGCAAGAAAGGGTATAAAAGAAGAAAACCTAATGACATGGCCTCCTTGTTCACCTGATCTGAACCCCATTGAGAACCTGTGGTCCATCATCAAATGTGAGATTTACAAGGAGAGAAAATAGTACACCTCTCTGAACAGTGTCTGGGAGGCTGTGGTTGCTGCTGCACGCAATGTTGATGGTGAACAGATCAAAACACTGACAGAATCCATGGATGGCAGGCTTTTGAGTGTCCTTGCAAAGAAAGGTGGCTATATTGGTCACTGATTTGTTTTTGTTTTTGAATGTCAGAAATGTATATTTGTGAATGTTGAGATGTTATATTGGTTTCACTGGTAAAAATAAATAATTGAAATGGGTATATATTTGTTTTTTGTTAAGTTGCCTAATAATTATGCACAGTAATAGTCACCTGCACACACAGATATCCCCCTAAAATAGCTAAAACTAAAAACAAACTAAAAACTACTTCCAAAAATATTCAGCTTTGATATTAATGAGTTTTTTGGGTTCATTGAGAACATGGTTGTTGTTCAATAATAAAATTAATCCTCAAAAATACAACTTGCCTAATAATTCTGCACTCCCTGTATATGATCTAGTCTGATGCATCAGGCACTGGTGTTTAAAAATCCTGGCTGATCCATGCCTGAATAATCTTCACAAAGGTGGGGCAGACCTGCATGAGGATGGGCGATGGCGCAGAAAGGCAGCAGCCAACTGACTACATAGGATGTCTCTATAGTAGTTCAGTTTGTCCTCCCTCTCAGCGGCTGTAAAAAAGGCCCCCAATTTCGACCAGTAGCGAGGGTCTAACATGTTGGAGAGCCAGAAGTCATCCTCTGCCGAATGGTGACAATTCAGCTGTCACTACGCAAGCAAGTGAGCATGCATCCAGCCATTTCTCCGAGGTCACTTTATGGTGATGCTGCATGTGTTGACGCACGGCTGTGGAGCCAACATTGGCACACTGGCCACACTTCACCTTCTGCCCACAAATTTGGCAAATGGCCATGTTAACCTTCTCCAGCAGCCTAACAAAAAGAATTGCCACACCGCCGAGTATGGCATTTTATTCCCCCAAACACTCCGAACTGACTGCCTGCCACCTCAATGAACCCCTGCACCGCTACTTTCCAGGCCGGTAGGCTCCTGTGAAGCAGGTGGTCTACCCCGGGCACGTTTGGCTCCTGACCTCCCAACTGCTGCCTCAGCCGCTCGCTCGCGCAAGCTGCCACCCTCTTCTCCTGATAATGATGAAGCCCCTTCCTTTCCCGGATCCTAAGTGCGATCGGCTTCATCATCATCATCCGCTACTGTCTGCACGTCACTGATGTCCCCCTCAACGGTCTCAGGGCCAGGAGGCTGATCGCTCACAACATCAGCTCCCACGCTGCTCTCATCAACACTGCTTGCCCGCCTACCGGAGGAAGCGGCGGATGTCTCCTCCAGATCAATCATTCAAGCCCCGCTGGGTTGCTGGTCAAGACACGACCGCTAGATGACAGCGGGAGCTCAGGCCTCTCGCTGCGACTCCTGCTGCCCCCCCCCCTTCTGCTTCCTGCGACAAACATTTTGCCCACTGCCCCTTCCCTGTGAAGGACCTGTCACCTGTCTGTCTGACATACTGTATAATAAAAGAATTAAATTAAAATAATACCCCCAAAAAAAGGCTGTAGTACAATGTTACTTCACCGCTGAACAACAATTAAGACATATATTTTTTTCTGATTAATAAACCCCCCCCAAAAAATTTTTTTAGCACAATTCACAGCTGAACGGCAATTAAGACTTATTCTTTTTCCTATAACTACATCCCAAAAAAGAAATCTAAAAATCACAATTCACCGCAGAACGGTTATTGGGACGAACATATATTTCCTTTCAACACGTAGGATAGCAGCGTCGAACATGTATGATGCCAATATCAGGGTCACAAATCTCAGCGCCGTACAGATGCAGCGCTCTGATCAGTGGGCGCAGGAGCTGTGCCCGCCCAATAAGCTGCAGGGGTCCGGCAGTCACAGATAACTGGCCCCGTGCAAAATGCGCCAGCATTGGTTTAAACATTAATACTTGCACTGCCGCAGTCAGCGCTGACTGCGGCACATGCGGCATCCTGCCAGGCACGGGGTGGCGATCGGGTCCCCGTGCTGCTGTGATAGGGACCCGATGGTTTGGACGGCAGCCCGATGCCATCCGTTATTATTAGATCCAGCCCCCGGTATTACACTGGTAATACACTTACAGCCAATGCATTACAATACAGAAGTATTCTACAGGGGATCAGACCTCCAAAAGTTTAAAAACCCAGAGTGGGATAAAAAGTAAAAAAATAAAAAAAGTTTCCTATAATAAAAAATATATATATTTTTTTTTTTACATTTAAAAATTTATAAAAAACAAAAGAAAGAAAAGTAGACACATTAGTTGTTGCCGTGTCCATATCGACTGGCTATCACATGATCCACCCCGTCAGGTGAATGCCATAAAATAATAATAATAAAAACAGTGTCAAAAAAGCCATTTTCTGGTCACCCTGCCTCACAAAAAATTTAATACCAAGTGATCAAAAAGTCTTATGTAACCTAAAATGGTACCAATCAAACAGTCACCGCATCCTGCAAAAAATGAGCAGATGTGAACCCACCCATAATATATTCTTTAAGGGGTGCAATTTACTAAATGGGGTCACTTGTTGGGGGTTTCCCCTGTAGGGTACGTCAGGATCTCTTCAAATACAAAATTTCACCTAGAAACCATTCTAGCGAAATCTGCCTCCAAAATCCATATGGCGCTCCTTCCCTTCAGACCACTGGCACGTGCCCATAGAGCAGTTTACCGCCACATACGGGGTATTTCTGTAAACTGCAGAATCTGAGTAATGTTGTCACTACCAGAGCTTTGAGATGTTCTCACAGCTCTGTTTCTCCACCCCTGTGATGATGTCACTACTAGAGCTTGGAGGAGTTCTCTCTGCTCTGTTTCTCCGCCCCTGTGATGAGGTCTTTACTTTCTGTTTCCTTCCTCCCAGCTGTTCCTCCTGTGTTTGATTTCTCTGCCTTTAAATCACCCCTCCTCCTTTGTAGGGTGCGGATTATATTTCTCATTTGAGTTGTATCTCTCGCTTGAGTATCTTCACTGGTGTGCTATCATTTCACTGGACCTGTGTTCTGCTGCAGCAAGTACTCCGGATCTTGCCAGCTGTCTTTGGGTCTGTCTTCACTGCTGCTGCAGCTCCTTCAGTTAAGTGTGCAGACATTGTAGTGTTTCTGTTTGTTTGCTGACTGGATCCGAGACGACCCCGGTTCCGTCCATATACTGAGCAGGGCACCGGTGGCCGTGCCCCTTCCACTACTGTAGGGGTTACAGTGGTCATCAGTCTTAGGTACGCGGGCATGCCTCGATCCACCATTTGGATCCGGGCATGTGCTTAGCAGCATAGGGAGAGCTTTGAGGGTCTGACAGGGGTCACCCTTTATCCTCCCTAGTTTGGGTCCGGTCAGTAGCTCTATTTACTGTGTATGCTCTTGTTGCTCACATACAGCCGTGACAAATGTGTATTGAGGTTTATTTTGCTGTTAACCCTTGCTGTGTTTACATTAAAAAAAATCTACCAAAAAAGTGTTTTTTTTTATTTCACATCCATTTCCCTTAAATTCTTGTGGTTAACTGCGTTTGTGTTTACGTTAGCGCCTCAAAATCACTTTGTAACTGAATTGGAGCTTGAAAAAATAGTTTGGGAAATTTAGTAGAAAATGTGAAAAATTGCTTCTAAACTTCTAACGTCCTAAAAAATAAAATGACGTTTACAAAATGATCCAAACATAAAGCAGACGTCCGGGGAATGACTCGATAGAAAAGACAGACCGCTCACCACCTTGTGAATTCGCTTGCACGGGAAGGGATCGCTCCCACTATGAAATCAAAATAAATCCCAGCAGGCGTATACATTTTTCTTCAATGCTTTATTGATCCATACACAGGACGCGTTTCGGCCCGTCCAGCCTTCCGCGTCCTGTGTATGGATCAATAAAGCATTGAAGAAAAATCCATCCGCCTGCTGGGATTTATTTTGAATCCGGGGAATGACGACTGATAACTATTTTATGAGGTATCACTATCTGTCTTAGGCCTCATGCACACGAACGTATTTTCTTTCCGTTATTCCATTTCCGTTCCGCTAAAAGATAGAACTTGTCCTATTA
This sequence comes from Bufo bufo, assembly GCF_905171765.1. NCBI lineage: Eukaryota > Metazoa > Chordata > Amphibia > Anura > Bufonidae > Bufo > Bufo bufo. The sequence goes on along the minus strand of NC_053392.1, from coordinate 6,580,632 downwards.
TTGTCCACAAATAACATTCCGTGTCTCCAAGTCAATGGGTCTGCAAAAAATACGGAATGCATACGGAACACACTTATGTCTTCCGTATTTTTCGGATCCATACTGTAAAAATGCTAGGCCCAGACTATTCTGCGCATGTGTTTGGTGTCCAAATATGATTAATAAGTTCCTGTTTCCGATCCACAAAACACGGATCGCATACGGAAACCAAACGGAGAAATTTAGCAGAAGTACGGAACGGAAACACAACGGACAAAATAAACGGAGAAAAACAATGTGCATGGGCAGTGTTGTCCGAGACTGTGTACATTTATTTCCCTGTCCTGGACGTCTCTGTCCTCCCTTCGCGCTTGCACATGTCTGATGAGGAGAGAAGCCCTATCCATGTTTTATCACCTTGCCCCGGCCGGGAGCACGGCTCAAGTTTAAAGTTTCCAGCTCGCGCTCACACCGGAGTGCTGTGTGCCGTGGTCCAATCACAGCGCAGAGCGTCACAGCCAGGGAGAAGGAGACGCCCAATGAGAAACCCTGCCGTCCCCTCCTCCTGTTCCGATGGTATTCATTAGCATACCGGGCAGGAGTGCTGCAGGGGGGCACAGCGGGTGAACGGAGCGGCGCCCAGAAGCGCTCGTAGATCCCTGCTCTATGCCCTACATAACCCGCTACCTATTTCATAATGTCTGGACCCATGAAAGGTCCTCTTTAAGGTAAAAAGTGGCCCAGTACTAAAAGGGTTAATACACCCGGTAAATGGCTGTAGTACAACGTAACTTCACCGCTGAACGGCAATTATCACATATGTTTCCTTTTTTCCCCCTCTATTAATAAACCCCAGAAAAGTAAAATAATGTAAAATCACCGCAGGACGGCTAATAGGACGTAGGTATAGTTCCTATTAATGCACCCGGTAAATGGCGGCATCACAGCGCCTGCCCCCCGATCACAAGCAAATTACTGCTGTATCATACAGTGCAAACCTGGAAGCAGCAGAATAACTGCAATCTGGCTCCGCAGTCAGTGCAGCAAGGTGTAATAGGATTGTTCCTATTCCCCAGGCTGTAACCTCCCCGACTGAACCCTGCTCTACAGAAACGCTGCGGAATGATCCCTCCCCGTCCTTTCCCTGCACCTTGAAGAATCTTTCCCTGAACTTGTAAATCGTTTTCCCAGCACAATGAAGTCTTTCCTCGCACTGTCCCTAGCGCCTGCTGACGTCTCTCCCTGCACTAAGTGCACTGGAAACTGGCAGAATCCAAGATGGCTGAGGCTATTTATAGGGCAGTGACATCACAGGGCTGGCTGCTGATTGGCTGCACGCATGGCATTGTGGGTGATCCCGCCTTCCCAGAGTTCCTTGCTCCATGTCCTCACACGTGTAGTCACCATTTTAGGAAAAAATGTGATTCGTTACCACGAAGCTTAAGGAAATACGGATTTGGACACAGGGGTAAACAGAAGCCCCCGGGATACTGCTAGGATCCTCTGTGTACAAACAGCTGTAGCTGAACTCATCAAGAAGATGGAGGACATAGTCCTCGGAGGACCTCTCATAGACCTTCTAGCCCAGACACCTCTCCAGTGACTTATTACAACCCCCAATCCTGTAATGCTGTAAACCAGCTCTGCTGCTGTCCGTGGGATCAGAAAGGGGGTGTAACGGATCTCCTAGCACCCGACCGGGTACCTCCGTTGATAAATGCTCCCAGTGCCTCCCGAGGACTCCAAGCACTCTGCTCGACACCGATACCACCACAGGAACCAGGAACAGCTCTTACAAGAGCTAGGAGTAATAGCCAGGGGAGTATACACGTATAGCAATCCCCATACACATGAGACGAGGCTCTATGTTGAGTGTAAAACAGGAACACTTTATTGAGGGCTACCCGCCCGAATTTATGCAGGTCCCCATCTGGTGGACCCGCCCCAAGGGGACCAGAAGGAAGACTGCGACACAGGACAGATACGTAGCACTCAGGATACACAGACACAACACATCCCCACAATGCATCATGGTTTCCTCCTCTCTGCCCTGGAGACACCCGAGGAGTAATTTAATTACCTCTCAGGACAAAGGGAAATCGCCAATACACATGTGGATACAACAGGACAGAAATCACCACCCAAACACACAATGTCACACCCCCACAGCAAACACAGACATTTAACATATTCCCAGATAGCTCAAGTCTGAGTGCATATCATTAGGTGAATGGCACTCAGAATACATAAATACAATAAAATTAGCTATCTGGGTACCCTCACATAACAAAATACAATTGCAAAGACAGATTTAAGCTGTGCGGCCGGTCTGTTTGCTCCTTTAAAGTCAGTATGGGCCATAATCCTCAGGCAAGAGGCTGGTAGCCAGGCCCCTCCGAAACCCAGTGGCGAGGTTGGTTTCGCCACAGGGGGGATAGGAAATGACATTGATAAAAAGGGAGGCATCGAGAGACCACTGATGAGGAAGAGCAGTTTGTTATAATATATGTACATGGTTGTCAGACATCGAAGGGTTAGCAAAGTATCACCTATGTCTGTCTCACTGATCCTTATACTGAGAATTCTGTAGATGGTCCTAGATGGTGGAATGTGGACAGAGGGGAATCAGTACCGGGAATACCAGGCAGCGATACAGAAACCACTGCCTTCTAGCTGCTCAGCACAGGAGGTGGAGGTGAAGCCCTCACTGCAGAGTGCAATCTGGGTAAGGACAAAGAGGTGGACATCTACATCAGTGCAGAGTGTAATCTGGGTGAGGACAAGGAGGTGGACATCTACATCAGTGCAGAGTGTAATCTGGGTGAGGACATCTACATCCCTGCAGGGTGTAATCTGGGTGAGGACATCTACATCACTGCAGGGTGTAATCTGGGTGAGGACATCTACATCCCTGCAGGGTGTAATCTGGGTGAGGACATCTACATCCCTGCAGGGTGTAATCTGGGTGAGGACATCTACATCACTGCAGGGTGTAATCTGGGTGAGGACATCTACATCAGTGCAGGGTGTAATCTGGGTGAGGACATCTACATCGCTGCAGGGTGCAATCTGGGTGAGGACATCTACATCGCTGCAGGGTGTAATCTGGGTGAGGACATCTACATCGCTGCAGGGTGTAATCTGGGTGAGGACATCTACATCGCTGCAGGGTGTAATCTGGGTGAGAACATCTACATCCCTGCAGGGTGTAATCTGGGTGAGGACATCTACATCCCTGCAGGGTGTAATCTGGGTGAGGACATCTACATCCCTGCAGGGTGTAATCTGGGTGAGGACATCTACATCCCTGCAGGGTGTAATCTGGGTGAGGACAGGGTGAGGACATCTACATCCCTGCAGGGTGTAATCTGGGTGAGGACATCTACATCCCTGCAGGGTGTAATCTGGGTGAGGACATCTACATCCCTGCAGGGTGTAATCTGGGTGAGGACATCTACATCCCTGCAGGGTGTAATCTGGGTGAGGACATCTACATCCCTGCAGGGTGTAATCTGGGTGAGGACATCTACATCCCTGCAGGGTGTAATCTGGGTGAGGACATCTACATCCCTGCAGGGTGTAATCTGGGTGAGGACATCTACATCCCTGCAGGGTGTAATCTGGGTGAGGACATCTACATCCCTGCAGGGTGTAATCTGGGTGAGGACATCTACATCCCTGCAGGGTGTAATCTGGGTGAGGACATCTACATCCCTGCAGGGTGTAATCTGGGTGAGGACATCTACATCCCTGCAGGGTGTAATCTGGGTGAGGACATCTACATCCCTGCAGGGTGTAATCTGGGTGAGGACATCTACATCCCTGCAGGGTGTAATCTGGGTGAGGACATCTACATCCCTGCAGGGTGTAATCTGGGTGAGGACATCTACATCCCTGCAGGGTGTAATCTGGGTGAGGACATCTACATCCCTGCAGGGTGTAATCTGGGTGAGGACATCTACATCCCTGCAGGGTGTAATCTGGATGAGGACATCTACATCCCTGCAGGGTGTAATCTGGGTGAGGACATCTACATCCCTGCGGGGTGTAATCTGGGTGAGGACATCTACATCCCTGCGGGGTGTAATCTGGGTGAGGACATCTACATCGCTGCGGGGTGTAATCTGGGTGAGGACATCTACATCCCTGCGGGGTGTAATCTGGGCGAGGACATCTACATCACTGCAGGGTGTAATCTGGGCGAGGACATCTACATCACTGCAGGGTGTAATCTGGGCGAGGACATCTACATCAGTGCAGGGTGTAATCTGGGTGAAGACATCTACATCCCTGCAGGGTGTAATCTGGGTGAGGACATCTACATCACTGCAGGGTGTAATCTGGGCGAGGACATCTACATCACTGCAGGGTGTAATCTGGGCGAGGACATCTACATCAGTGCAGGGTGTAATCTGGGCGAGGACATCTACATCAGTGCAGGGTGTAATCTGGGTGAGGACATCTACATCCCTGCAGGGTGTAATCTGGGTGAGGACATCTACATCCCTGCAGGGTGTAATCTGGGTGAGGACATCTACATCACTGCAAGGTGTAATCTGGGTGAGGACATCTACATCCCTGCAGGGTGTAATCTGGGTGAGGACATCTACATCCCTGCAGGGTGTAATCTGGGTGAGGACATCTACATCCCTGCAGGGTGTAATCTGGGTGAGGACATCTACATCCCTGCAGGGTGTAATCTGGATGAGGACATCTACATCCCTGCAGGGTGTAATCTGGGTGAGGACATCTACATCCCTGCGGGGTGTAATCTGGGTGAGGACATCTACATCCCTGCGGGGTGTAATCTGGGTGAGGACATCTACATCGCTGCGGGGTGTAATCTGGGCGAGGACATCTACATCCCTGCGGGGTGTAATCTGGGCGAGGACATCTACATCACTGCAGGGTGTAATCTGGGCGAGGACATCTACATCACTGCAGGGTGTAATCTGGGCGAGGACATCTACATCAGTGCAGGGTGTAATCTGGGCGAGGACATCTACATCAGTGCAGGGTGTAATCTGGGTGAAGACATCTACATCCCTGCAGGGTGTAATCTGGGTGAGGACATCTACATCACTGCAAGGTGTAATCTGGGTGAGGACATCTACATCCCTGCAGGGTGTAATCTGGGCGAGGACATCTACATCCCTGCAGGGTGTAATCTGGGTGAGGACATCTACATCCCTGCAGGGTGTAATCTGGGTGAGGACATCTACATCCCTGCAGGGTGTAATCTGGGTGAGGACATCTACATCCCTGCAGGGTGTAATCTGGGTGAGGACAAGGAGGTGGACATCTATACGACTCCAGGTCTGTGTTTGGTGTAGAACCTGATGTCGGAGATATTTGGCCGAGCCGCGCCCTCCTGAGCTCTGTAGGTAAGCCTATATACAATGCCGGGGCTGGACGGCGGCCATTACACCCATTGTCATTCCCTAAACGGGCGGCCATATTGAAGAGCAGACCCTCCGGCTGTGGTGACCGCCCTGACAGACCAGGAGGCCACAGAGGCCGCATTACTCCCCTGGATGGTGGCCGCAGCGGACCTGTTCCAGACATGGACGGAGGCAGGGGCCGCACAGGAGCCTCTAAGGTCTGCCGGCCCCGTGTCTCCATGATGGCCGCCCTGCCTCACCCCTCACATCTCCCAGGGAGCCATGTCTGCCGCAGTCTGGGAGGACTGATATGTGCAAGGCATAACCCAGGGGGGTCTACCCGAGATGTGCCCGGAACCACGGCCGAGAGTGAGCCGCCGGGAACCTCCCCGCACATCCAGCAGTGTCAGCCCGGAGCAGTCCTGTTACCTGGGAGGGGAGCCTCCATCATGGCGGCCGGGGGCAGCTTCTCCATGGAGACAGAGAGCGGAAGGACCTGGGGTGACGTCACTATCATGTGACCAGAGCAGGGGGCGGAGCTCAGCAGTGCAGACAGGTGGTGGTACAGGACCTGCGGTGACGTCACTGTCATGTGACCAGAGCAGGGGGAGATCAGCATTGTAGATAGGTAGTGGTACAGGACCTGCGGTGACGTCACCGTCATGTGACCAGAGCAGGGGGCGGATTTCAGCTGTGCAGAGGTGTTTCTACAGGACCTGAAGTGGCGTCACTGTCATGTGACCAGAGCAGGAAGAGGCGGGGCTCAGCAGTGCAGACAGGTGGTGGTACAGGACCTGCGGTGACGTCACTGTCATGTGAATAGAGCAGGAGGGGAGCTCAGCTTTGCACAGTCAATGACCTGTTATAACGCCAAGTCACGTGAGTGAATCTCCCCGCACATCCAGCAGTGTCCGCCCGGACCAGACCCGTCCACAGCTCCTGTTACCTGGGAGGGGAGGCACCATCGTGGCGGCCGGGGGCAGATCCTCTTCTGACCCCGCCCACAACTATCGTCCCTCAGCTTAGACCACACAGCACTGAGAAACAGGACCTGCGGCGACGTCACCGTCATGTGATTACAAATGTTGTGGGCGGAAACTATGTAGTGCTGAGGAATGATGCCGCAGAAGCTGTGAAGACGTCATGTGACCTGAAGGGGCGGAGCTTAGAATCAAACAGAAATTCCTCTGATATCACATAGTAGACTGGGAGTTGTAGTCCTCTCCTACCTCCTCCTGTAATGTCCTCTGATATCACATAATAACAGGCTGGACATGCTGGGAGGAGGTAGGAGAGGACTACAACTCCCAGCATGTCCAGCCTGTTATTATGTGATATCAGAGGACATTACAGGAGGAGGTAGGAGAGGACTACAACTCCCAGCATGTCCAGCCTGTTATTATGTGATATCAGAGGACATTACAGGAGGAGGTAGGAGAGGACTACAACTCCCAGCATGTCCAGCCTGTTATTATGTGATATCAGAGGACATTACAGGAGGAGGTAGGAGAGGACTACAACTCCCAGCATGTCCAGCCTGTTATTATGTGATATCAGAGGACATTACAGGAGGAGGTAGGAGAGGACTACAACTCCCAGCATGTCCAGCCTGTTATTATGTGATATCAGAGGACATTACAGGAGGAGGGAGGAGAGGACTACAACTCCCAGCATGTCCAGCCCGTTATTATGTGATATCAGAGGACATTACAGGAGGAGGTAGGAGAGGACTACAACTCCCAGCATGTCCAGCCTGTTATTATGGGATATCAGAGGACATTACAGGAGGAGGGAGGAGAGGACTACAACTCCCAGCATGTCCAGCCTGTTATTATGTGATATCAGAGGACATTACAGGAGGAGGTAGGAGAGGACTACAACTCCCAGCATGTCCAGCCCGCTATTATGTGATATCAGAGGACATTACAGGAGGAGGTAGGAGAGGACTACAACTCCCAGCATGTCCAGCCCGCTATTATGTGATATCAGAGGACATTACAGGAGGAGGTAGGAGAGGACTACAACTCCCAGCATGTCCAGCCTGTTATTATGTGATATCAGAGGACATTACAGGAGAAGGTAGGAGAGGACTACAACTCCCAGCATGTCCAGCCTGTTATTATGTGATATCAGAGGACATTACAGGAGGAGGTAGGAGAGGACTACAACTCCCAGCATGTCCAGCCCGCTATTATGTGATATCAGAGGACATTACAGGAGGAGGTAGGAGAGGACTACAACTCCCAGCATGTCCAGCCCGCTATTATGTGATATCAGAGGACATTACAGGAGGAGGTAGGAGAGGACTACAACTCCCAGCATGTCCAGCCTGTTATTATGTGATATCAGAGGACATTACAGGAGGAGGTAGGAGAGGACTACAACTCCCAGCATGTCCAGCCTGTTATTATGTGATATCAGAGGACATTACAGGAGGAGGTAGGAGAGGACTACAACTCCCAGCATGTCCAGCCTGTTATTATGTGATATCAGAAGACATTACAGGAGGAGGTAGGAGAGGACTACAACTCCCAGCATGTCCAGCCTGTTATTATGTGATATCAGAGGACATTACAGGAGGAGGTAGGAGAGGACTACAACTCCCAGCATGTCCAGCCTGTTATTATGTGATATCAGAGGACATTACAGGAGGAGGGAGGAGAGGACTACAACTCCCAGCATGTCCAGCCCGTTATTATGTGATATCAGAGGACATTACAGGAGGAGGTAGGAGAAGACTACAACTCCCAGCATGTCCAGCCTGTTATTATGTGATATCAGAGGACATTACAGGAGGAGGTAGGAGAGGACTACAACTCCCAGCATGTCCAGCCTGTTATTATGTGATATCAGAGGACATTACAGGAGGAGGTAGGAGAGGACTACAACTCCCAGCATGTCCAGCCCGTTATTATGTGATATCAGAGGACATTACAGGAGGAGGTAGGAGAGGACTACAACTCCCAGCATGTCCAGCCTGTTATTATGGGATATCAGAGGACATTACAGGAGGAGGTAGGAGAGGACTACAACTCCCAACATGTCCAGCCTGTTATTATGGGATATCAGAGGACATTACAGGAGGAGGTAGGAGAGGACTACAACTCCCAGCATGTCCAGCCTGTGATTATGTGATATCAGAGGACATTACAGGAGGAGGTAGGAGAGGACTACAACTCCCATCATGTCCAGCCCGTTATTATGTGATATCAGAGGACATTACAGGAGGAGGTAGGAGAGGACTACAACTCCCAGCATGTCCAGCCTGTTATTATGTGATATCAGAGGACATTACAGGAGGAGGTAGGAGAGGACTACAACTCCCAGCATGTCCAGCCTGTTATTATGTGATATCAGAGGACATTACAGGGGGAGGTAGGAGAGGACTACAACTCCCAGCATGTCCAGCCTGTTATTATGTGATATCAGAGGACATTACAGGAGGAGGTAGGAGAGGACTACAACTCCCAGCATGTCCAGCCTGTTATTATGTGATATCAGAGGACATTACAGGGGGAGGTAGGAGAGGACTACAACTCCCAGCATGTCCAGCCTGTTATTATGTGATATCAGAGGACATTACAGGAGGAGGTAGGAGAGGACTACAACTCCCAGCCTCTCTGTAGAGATTTCCCGCTTTCTTCGTTTTCCAGGTTTTCAGTTTCCTCACAATTACTTTTCTTCAACCTTGTTGAGCTCCTCCCCTTCACTGATCACATGATAGTGACGTCACCGCAGGTCTTTCATGAACTGATAGCTTTAAGATTGCTGAGCTCCGCCCATTCAGGTCACATGACATTATCACAGGTCCTATCCCCACCACATATATTGTGCACAGTTACACTCCGCCCCTCCGGCACTGATCACATGATGATGACGTCACCGCAGGTCCTTCCGCTCTCTGTCTCCATGGAGAAGCTGCCCCCGGCCGCCATGATGGAGGCTCCCTTCCCAGGTAACAGGTCTGGTCCGGGCTGACACTCCTGGATGTGCGGGGAGGTTCTTGGCGGCTCCGCCTCCTCACGTGACTTGACTTTATCACCGGTTATTGACTACTTCTATGCAAAGCTAAGCTCCGCTCCTTTCTGCTCTGTTCACTTGACAGTGACGTCACCGCAGGTCCTTTACCACCACTTGTCTGCACTGCTGAGCTCCGCCTCTTCCTGCTCTGGTCACATGACAGTGACGTCACCGCAGGTCCTTCCACTCTCTGTCCCCATGGAGAAGCCGCCCCCGGCCGCCATGATGGAGGCTGCCCTCCCAGGTAACAGGAGCTGTAAATGGGTCTGGTCCGGGCGGACACTGCTGGATGTGCGGGGGAGATTCATGGGGTCCGGGGCCGCGGACTGTGTGAAGGTCCGGGGCCGCGGACTGTGTGAAGGTCCGGGGCCGCGGACTGTGGGAAGGTCCGGGGCCGCGGACTGTGGGAAGGTCCGGGGCCGCGGACTGTGGGAAGGTCCGGGGCCGCGGACTGTGGGAAGGTCCGGGGCCGCGCTCTGTGGGAAGGTCCGGGGCCGCGGACTGTGGGAAGGTCCGGGGCCGCGGACTGTGGGAAGGTCCGGGGCCGCGGACTGTGGGAAGGTCCGGGGCCGCGGACTGTGGGAAGGTCCGGGGCCGCGGACTGTGGGAAGGTCCGGGGCAGCGGACTGTGGGAAGGTCCGGGGCAGCGGACTGTGGGAAGGTCCCGGGCCGCGGTCTGTGGGAAGGTCCCGGGCCGCGGTCTGTGGGAAGGTCCCGGGCCGCGGTCTGTGGGAAGGTCCCGGGCCGCGGTCTGTGGGAAGGTCCCGGGCCGCGGTCTGTGGGAAGGTCCCGGGCCGCGGTTTGTGGGAACGTCCGGGGCCGCGGGTTACTCCTCCAGCAGCCGGTGACCGCTCTCCTGAGCTGTAATATACGGTATATACCGGTGACATAACACCAGGAGCCGCACAGCGATCAGGCCGCGTGTCAGAGACGCCACCGCTGCGACCAAAGCGGAAAAGTCCATGAGACGGATAGAGACACATCAGGGGGCGTCGTGTATATACTGAGCCCATCGCCAGGATACCCCCCAGTGTCCGATATGTGCAGGATATAGTGTGTGTGTATATATATACTGTCCTCTGTAGTGTGTATATACAGTATACTGTCCTCTGTAGTGTATATACAGTATACTGTCCTCTGTAGTGTATATACAGTATACTGTCCTCTGTAGTATATATACAGTATACTGTCCTCTGTAGTGTATATACAGTATACTGTCCTCTGTAGTATATATACAGTATACTGTCCTCTGTAGTGTATATACAGTATACTGTCCTCTGTAGTATATATACAGTATACTGTCCTCTGTAGTATATATACAGTATACTGTCCTCTGTAGTGTATATACAGTATACTGTCCTCTGTAGTATATGTACAGTATACTGTCCTCTGTAGTGTATATACAGTATATTGTCCTCTGTAGTGTATATATACAGTATACTGTCCTCTGTAGTGTGTATATATACAGTATACTGTCCTCTGTAGTATATATACACAGTATACTGTCCTCTGTAGTATATATACAGTATACTGTCCTCTGTAGTATATATATACAGTATACTGTCCTCTGTAGTATATATACAGTATACTGTCCTCTGTAGTATATATACAGTATACTGTCCTCTGTAGTATATATACAGTATACTGTCCTCTGTAGTATATATACAGTATACTGTCCTCTGTAGTATATATACAGTATACTGTCCTCTGTAGTGTATATACAGTATACTGTCCTCTGTAGTGTATATACAGTATACTGTCCTCTGTAGTGTATATACAGTATACTGTCCTCTGTAGTGTATATACAGTATACTGTCCTCTGTAGTGTATGTACAGTATACTGTCCTCTGTAGTGTATATACAGTATACTGTCCTCTGTAGTGTATATATACAGTATACTGTCCTCTGTAGTGTATATATACAGTATACTGTCCTCTGTAGTGTATATATACAGTATACTGTCCTCTGTAGTATATATACACAGTATACTGTCCTCTGTAGTGTATATACAGTATACTGTCCTCTGTAGTGTATATATACAGTATACTGTCCTCTGTAGTATATATACAGTATACTGTCCTCTGTAGTATATATACAGTATACTGTCCTCTGTAGTGTATATACACAGTATACTGTCCTCTGTAGTATATATATAGTGTACTGTCCTCTGTAGTATATATATATATATATATATATATATATACAGTATACTGTCCTCTGTAGTGTATATATACAGTATACTGTCCTCTGTAGTATATATACAGTATACTGTCCTCTGTAGTGTATATACAGTATACTGTCCTCTGTAGTGTATATACAGTATACTGTCCTCTGTAGTGTATATACAGTATACTGTCCTCTGTAGTGTATATACAGTATACTGTCCTCTGTAGTGTATATACAGTATACTGTCCTCTGTAGTGTATATACAGTATACTGTCCTCTGTAGTGTATATACAGTATACTGTCCTCTGTAGTATGTATGTACAGTATACTGTCCTCTGTAGTGTATGTACAGTATACTGTCCTCTGTAGTATATATATACAGTATACTGTCCTCTGTAGTGTGTGTATATATATATATATATATATACACACACACTCCACCTAAAGAATTATTAGTGCCCCCATACTAATACGGTGTTGGACCCCCTTTTGCCTTCAGAACTGCCTTAATTCTACGTGGCATTGATTCCACAAGGTGCTGATAGCATTCTTTAGAAATGTCGGCCCATATTGATAGGACAGCATCTTGCAGTTGATGGAGTTTGAGGGATGCACATCCAGGGCACGAAGCTCCCGTTCCACCACATCCCAAAGATGCTCTATTGGGTTGAGATCTGGTGACTGTGGGGCCATTTTAGTACAGTGAACTCATTGTCATGTTCAAGAAACCAATGTGAGATGATTGGAGCTTTGTGACATGGTGCATTATCCTGCTGGAAGTAGCCATCAGAGGATGGGTACATGTTCTCATTCTGTTTACCCCAAATTCGGACTCTACCATTTGAATGTCTCAACAGAAATCGAGACTCATCAGACCAGGCAACATTTTTCCAGTCTTCAACAGTCCAATTTTGGTGAGCTTGTGCAGATTGTAGCCTCTTTTCCCTATTTGTAGTGGAGATGAGTGGTACCCGGTGGGGTCTTCTGCTGTTGTAGCCCATCCGCCTCAAGGTTGTGCGTGTTGTGGCTTCACAAATGCTTTGCTGCAGACCTCGGTTGTAACGAGTGGTTATTTCAGCCAACGTTGCTCTTCTATCAGCTTGAATCAGTCGGCCCATTCTCCTCTGACCTCCAGCATCCACAAGGCATTTTTGCCCACAGGACGGCCGCATACTGGATGTTTTTCCCTTTTCACACCATTCTTTGTAAACCCTAGAAATGGTTGTGCGTGAAAATCCCAGTAACTGAGCAGATTGTGAAATACTCAGACCGGCCCGTCTGGCACCAACAACCATGCCACGCTCAAAATTGCTTAAATCACCTTTCTTTCCCATTCTGACATTCAGTTTGGAGTTCAGGAGATTGTCTTGACCAGGAGCACCCCCCTAAATGCATCGAAGCAACTGCCATGTGATTGGTTGACTAGATAACTGCATTAATCAGAAATAGAACAGGTGTTCCTAATAATTCTTTAGATGAGTGTATATATATATATATATATATATATATATACAGTATACTGTCCTCTATAGTGTGTGTGTGTATATATATATATATTTGTGTTAGGCGCTTACGGTAGTACAGTGAAGAGCCCTGGGAAGCAGGGAATGAGTGCAGTCGGTTGTGGTGTGCCGAAACCGAGGATGAGGTAGGCCTGAAAAAGAAGAGGGCAAAAATGGAAATAAACCAGTTTATTGTAGCCAATTAATACATAAATAGCTCAACCCGACATGTTTTGGAAAGCCACTCTTAACTCTTGTGCTGGATTGGGAATGTATCGCGCGTAAGCGGATGACTTCCAGCGCCCCAATTTCTTGATGACATGAGTAGGGATGTTGGCACTGGAGGCCGTGGACGCGGCTCCAATGCGAAAGGAGTGCCCTGAGTAGTTGGCTGCGTTGAGGCCCAGTTGTGTGAGGGATGACCTGACATGGGTCATGAAGGTGGTGGTGGTGAGTACCGAACCATGCAGTTGAAGTAGCGGTTGAGAGGGTAGAAACTTGTGATGCTGACTGTAGGCGTCCAGAACCCTGACTGGACACAATCTGTTGTTCGTGGGGTAATATGAAATGTTGACAGGTGAGTGCTGACTATTCTTGGAGTGAGGTAAGGACAGGATGTAATGATCCATGTGTTTCGTCAAGTGGGAGACAAGAAGACAAGGTGAGGTTTGGGTCGTGGAGGTTGTCGTGAATTCCCCGGGTCTCAGGAACCCGTAGAAGGCCAAGTAAATTGCTGTTTTGATGATGGAGTTGGTATCTGCTTCAAAAGGCGTGGCGTCCAGCAAGTCGGATAATTCCTTGAAGATATGATTGTTTATGGGTAGCCTCTGGGCTGGACGTGCGGGTTCCGTCTTCTGAATACCTCTGAGTATGGTTTTGATCTGGTGCGAGGCCATGAAGCTGATGTTATTGGGATGTATGATTAGCATATGATGTTGAATGCCAGTGAGATATAGTTTGGTGGTGTTGTATGACATTTTGAGTTTGAGGTGGCAGAAAGAAGCAAACCCCAAAAGAGACGTCATGACAAAAGGGTGCGTGATGTTGTGTTCCAACAGGAACCTGTTGAATAGTGTGAACGCTCTGTTGTATGTCCTATGTGTATTGTTTGACAGTGCTAAGCGGGACAAAGTCTGGCTATGCCGCATGATGACTTCTAATCCAGAATGAGCTGTTGAAATGATGGAGTGATGGAGGCCGTGGGTGACGCTGATGGGAGAGCCTGATGAAATGCCTGAAATTTGAAGCGAGACAGATTGTCAGCTGCCGTATTGCACACCCCCGGGACATGGAAACAATGTAAGAAGAAATTATTGCAAGCGGCCAACCAAGTAAGTCTCCGCAGAAACCTCATGATTGTGAGGGATTTGGAACGACCTTTGTTGATGATCTGGCAGGTTGCTTGGTTGTCTGAGTAGCACCGGACCGACATGTTCGCCCATGAATGACCCCACGCCACGGCAGCCGCCACGATAGGATAGATCTCGAAAAGCGCTGAGGTAGTGGAGAATCCTTCCAAATCCCGGACCGCAGGAGGCCAGCTGCCCCACAGCCAATCGTTCCCAAAAATGGCCGCGAAGCCTGTGGTAGATGCCGCATCTGACCAGATAGAGGGGGAAGAGTCCGACAGCTGAGGGAGAAACAAGCTCCTGCCATTCCAGGTGGACAGAAACCTCCTCCACATGCCCAGATCTGCCGCAGCGTGGGCATCCAGGGACAACCTGTGTGAGTCGTGTAGGAAAAGGGGGAAGAGGTGCAGAAGCCGTGATATAAATGAGCGACCCTGAGGTATGATGCGCATGGCAAAGTTCAGGGAGCCCAGCAGGGACTGTAGTTCTTTGCGGTTGCAGGTGCCGAGTTGAAGGTAGTTGTCTATGTGGGTGAGAATGTCCTGGATCTTCCCGGATGGCAAACTGGCTTGCATTGAGGTTGAATCCAACTGGATACCCAGGAAGGTGATGACCGTGTCTGGCCCTTCTGTCTTCTTGGTGGCGATGGGTACCCCAAGTTCTTCGAACAGCTTGATGGTGGCTCTGAGGCTGGAGGGGGGGGGGGGGGGGTTTTCCTCCACCAGTAGAAAATCATCCAGGTAATGTAATACCATCGGGCACCTTGCTACGTTTAAAAGCAACCAGCACAATGCTTCTGCAAATATGTCAAAAATGGCCGGGCTACTCTTGGAACCGAAAGTCAACCGGGAGAAAAAATAATAGTCTCCGGACCACTTGATGCCGTGAAGATGCCACAGTGTAGGGTGAATCGGTAGCAATTTGAAGGCGTTGGCGATGTTGGTTTTGCTGAGCCATGCCCCCACCCCTGCCTGTATGATGGCGGTGATGGCGTGATCTATGGTGGTGTACTGCAGAGAGAATTCCTCCGAGGGAATGAGGGAGTTGAGACTGGGGTTGGCTGAACCGTGTGGCGCCGATAAGTCAATGATGAGCCTCTGTTTCTGGGAAGATTTCCCAGTGACGATGCTAATGGGGTTGGTGCGCCATGTGGCTAATGGGGTTGGTGCGCCATGTGGCGAATGCGGGGGTTTTGAAAGGTCCTAACACGAAGCCCTCTGTTACTTCTTGGGTTATGAGGGCGTCAATCGTGGTGGGGTTATGTTGAGCGGATAGAAGGTTGGGACATTCCAGGGTGCCAGTTGGCATGTGCAGGATGCCCGTGTGGAAGCCTTCTGTCAACCCTGAAACAAGGAAATCTGAGAGATGCCTGGATGGGTGTTGTGACATGAAGGCGGTAAAAACTGGCATGTTGATGGTTGTTAGATACGGTTTTGCAAACATTTTATTTGGGCACATGGACTTGGCATGTGCCCGGAAACATTTGGTACATATATGCAACAATTTACACCCGCTTTAATTGCAGGACCCCTCATTGAAATTGTTGCAAATCTGGGACTTGCCCAGAAACTTGATCGGCCGACCCAGCTTGTCCCGGGCTGACCTTTCCGAGACCCCGGAGGGACCGGCTGCTTGTGAGAGGGCCTGTCTGTCCGCCGTGTTCGGGCAGAAATTGGTGGTGTGGGCCGTGGAGGAGCAGTATGCACAGGCTGGGGTCCTTAGGCCTGCGAAGTGCCGACAAAATATGACCGTGTCGATCCTTGCCCAGTTGGAGCGGACTCCGTACTGGGAGAAAGCCCCCGCCACTTTCGCCGAAAAAGACCTGTGATAGTCATAGAAAGCCGACCCTCCGTATTTGTTGCCCAGGTCCACCAGTTTGTGCATGTAGAGGTCGAATTCCTCCCTTCTGTTGGGGTAGACCGCACAGATGACCTCTCTATAGATCCCAAAAGCCAAAACAAATTCGGGAATAGTCAATTTCCTATTGAGGCGGGCATCCCTGGACTTGACCACAACCGAAACTTCGTCATAGGCATAGGTTGTGTTCTCGACCACATCCTGGGAGGCAATCAGAAGGGAGGCCAGGTTTACATCCTTACCTTCCAGGATATCCCTTTTCAAGTGCTCCGGTATCATGTGCGCCGGGCTGACTTCCTGGTCCTCCAGGCTAACGGACGGCGTGATAACTGGCAATCCAGCTGGTGCCGGTGACGCCGCCGGTGGCGGCCCTACCAAGGAAAGGGTCGTGGTGACCGATTCTAGCCTCTCCAACCTGGCGTTGACTGTAGACATGGATGTCATCAGAGAGGACAGCATGGCATGTATATCCCCGGTGCCGGACTGGCTAGGTCCTTCCCCTGCCTCCCCGTTATCGGTTGACGCGCGCAGTAGCTGGAAAAGCTCAGTTTTCCTCGCCGTGGCGGGGAAGGGAACATGCCGTCTCCTTAACTCCGTCGTTATGCGCGGAATTGTCCAGGATCTGATGCATGCTGGACTGGCTAGATCGTCTCCCTGGGTAGCAGTGACGGATCTAGCAGGGGTGCCAGGCAGGGAGAAGTTCTCTATCCCATCCAGAGACATACTAAAATAAAACAGTTGATTAGCTTGGGGAAACACAGGATCGTGCTGGCAAGCTAGCTAGGCCGGACGGCGAAGAAATTATACTCGCATGGTGACAGATGAGGCCCTGCTAATTGCCAAGCGGCTTGAGAGGCTATACCTATGAGTTGGCGCGAGGGGTTAATGAGGCCACTTGTTGCAGTGACAGGAGCGTTGGCCTCTCGGTGACTGTAAGACAGAACTAGGGGAAGGGAGTGACAGGTGAGGCCCTCTCTATGCAAGACGCGAGGCGGCTTACTAACGAGTGACGCGATGGGCTGCTGCCTCCGAACGTTTGAGGCGGGGTGTTGGCCTCTCGGGACCACTAACTGATGGCGAAGCCAAGAGGGGGTAACCTAGTGGGATGATAGTGCCCCTAAAGCCAGCATGCTGACCCTAACGGGACCATCCGAAATGTAAGGAGAACCATTGTTGATGAGCAGGTGTAAGTACCCGGTAGCAAGAAACAATTCTCCGGATACACGTGCAGCGCAAAATATGTTATAGCTTGACCGCCTAAAAATGGGGGGTAGACAGAAAGTAGTATGATGAATGTGGACTGTAGTTTGAACATTTAGCATGACCCAGGAGGATCATAAACGTAAGCCTGCGAGAATGCCATGCTTGTGCGGATGGTGTGAGAAATGAGGCCTGCGGTGTGGCCGTATGCTGATGCGGAACGTGCGGTTGCCTTGGAGTTAAAGATTTTTGGTTGAACGAGTGGCCATGTGATATGTGCGGCGGGATACCAATTTTCCTTTTTTTTTTTTTTTTTTTTTTTTACCATGTGCAATGGTGGGTTCCAGTTTATGTTTGGGGAGCTGCTGGGGTCATTTAATATGGAGGGGTTTTTCAGGCAATGCTGGATGCCCCCCTGATTGTGCTGACTGTGCGGGTGGGGGCATGATGCAGAAAAACGCCCGACCCGGAGCTCCGCCGGCCAGGCCGACGGCGGCTCCCCGCATCAGACGCACTGTCGGACGACCGCCGGGACACCTGCGCATGCGCCGACGCACCGTCGCGCATGCGCAGTACCCCGGCCGCGCGTGCGCAGACCAGGCATCGAGACGTGGCCGGCCGCCATCGGCCGCGCGGCAGGAGGAGCGGCGGAACAGACTGAAGCAGCGGTGCGGCCCAGCAATTCCGGTCATGGAGGGAGGGTGTGTGCTGTGTGCACCGCTACGGAAAGCCTATGTGAGCAAGTGTGTGTACTACTGGACATGCCGTTTCAACATGAAACAAGGGGGGGCATGATTGTGGGGTGCCAATGGAAATGAGAGCTGCAATGGGGGATGAGCCCAGGAAAACAACCTGCCTGCTTGCTGCAGGGGTGTTGACCGGAGTAGTGGTACGGTGTAGACAAATTATTATGAATGAACAAAGTCATGACAGACATGAAATGCTAGTAACTTGTAACGAGAAAACCGTGACATGAGTGCAACGTTTGGTGAAATGAAATGAACCGGTACAGGGGGAAAACCGTGAGGCCCCAGGTGTACCGTATGGATGACTCACAGTTTAACGGGCAAACGCGACCCACAGTGAACCGAGTGAAGCAGGATAAATAGAACAGAAATGCTCCAAATCCAGAAACTGATGGCAACGCAAAACTCCCAGAAACTCAGCGACTCGCAGGTAACTCTCCAGAAACTCCACAAGTGACTTCCTCTCCAAAAGCTCAGACCTCAGATGGTGCAGGAGCCAGGTAAGGGGGGTGCCCTAAATAGGCTGGAGGCGGACCTCAGCCCTTCCCACAAATCCAGGCAAAATGCCTTAATACATATACAGTATACTGTCCTCTGTAGTATGTGTGTATATATATATATATATATATATATATATACAGTATACTGTCTTCTGTAGTGTATATACAGTATACTGTCCTCTGTAGTATATATACAGTATACTGTCCTCTGTAGTATATATATACAGTATACTGTCCTCTGTAGTATATATACAGTATACTGTCCTCTGTAGTGTATATATACAGTATACTGTCCTCTGTAGTATATATATATACAGTATACTGCCCTCTGTAGTATATATACAGTATACTGCCCTGTAGTGTATATATACAGTATACTGTCTTCTGTAGTGTATATACAGTATACTGTCCTCTGTAGTATATATACAGTATACTGTCCTCTGTAGTATATATATACAGTATACTGTCCTCTGTAGTATATATATACAGTATACTGTCCTCTGTAGTGTATGTACAGTATACTGTCCTCTGTAGTATATATATATAGAGTATACTGTCCTCTGTAGTATATATATACACAGTATACTGTCCTCTGTAGTATATATACACAGTATACTGTCCTCTGTAGTATATATACAGTATACTGTCCTCTGTAGTGTGTGTATATATATATATATAATATATATACAGTATACTGTCCTCTGTAGTGTATATACAGTATACTGTCCTCTGTAGTGTATATACAGTATACTGTCCTCTGTAGTGTATATACAGTATACTGTCCTCTGTAGTGTATATATACAGTATACTGTCCTCTGCAGTATATATACAGTATACTGTCCTCTGTAGTATATATATACAGTATACTGTCCTCTGTAGTATATATACAGTATACTGTCCTCTGTAGTGTATATATACAGTATACTGTCCTCTGTAGTATATATATATATACAGTATACTGCCCTCTGTAGTATATATACAGTATACTGCCCTGTAGTGTATATATACAGTATACTGTCTTCTGTAGTGTATATACAGTATACTGTCCTCTGTAGTATATATACAGTATACTGTCCTCTGTAGTATATATATACAGTATACTGTCCTCTGTAGTATATATATACAGTATACTGTCCTCTGTAGTGTATGTACAGTATACTGTCC